>NC_053162.1:111358550-111586050 GCF_016835505.1 Polypterus senegalus | reverse complement strand
TACACAGAGGTCACTGCTATAGTCCAACAGTGCCGAGACTTCCCGCCTGGCCCACTTAGTAAAGACCTTAAAATTGTCATCCATTAACATTTAGGGGGACACTAGCAAGCCTCATACCTGGGGCAGACTAATGGTCTTGGTTTGCACGGATGGGAGATGGCTCTCTCAAGCCAGTTGTCCCGGTTGATCATAGCACACTATGGTGTTTCCACGATGGCGTCTTCCACCTGTGGCACCATTGACTCCGGAGGTCTTTGTTGGCTGGATTGAAATCGGGGTCAAGCCTGGGTAGCCATGTTGTTTCCAGGTGGTTTGTGCACCATTTAGTCTGCGGGTCAATCCAGCAGTGAGTGGACGTCTCCATAGCATTTCATCACAAAGGCTCTTGTCTATCTCTTACAGGAATGCATTAATAGCGAGCTTCTCCACAATGCACTCGAAAGTGTCCAGCTTTGAATCAGGTCCACTAAGCCCTGGATCTGTCCTTATATGAGGCATTCTGGATCAATATGCCACAAAAGAAACTGGCGGTCTTGACCACTGGGCTGACAGCCGTGCGGAGGAAGATCTGTTCCTTCAGGAAGTCGTAATCATCAAGCCTTTTGGGAGGGTGGTTTCACACAACTTGTAGGGACTCCCCAGTTTAAAACGGGGCCACGATAGCTGGCCAGGTTCCCCTGTCCCAGTATATCATTGATGCTGTGCATTTAAAGCAAAACAGGAAACAGTAAACACTCTGGGTTGTCCGAGGGAGCGATCTTCACCAGCATACCCCTGGGGTGCATGAAGACTGGAGTGCCCGAAGGAGCCTCATTTTGCTCCACTGGTATCGAGATATGACATGCCTCTTTTGATTCCACTGGTGCAAGACTCCACTCCTAGTACCATGTGGCATGTCACTGTCTTGCACCCCAAAATACAAGGCTGAGACTCAGTACTTTAGCAAAATCATCTTTATTCAACTTGAAACAGGAACAGCAGGGTTATTTATCGCAACGGGAGCTGCCACTCTCGTATACACAGACAGCAATTGGGCATGGTTGGGGCCAGGTCAGTGGCCAAGTTATTCTGTTCCCTGCATTTATAATGTTCCTTGAATTACTCATCAGTGAGAGGCGCTTATACCGCAATCTCATCGGCTACTACTTGTTTCCATGGCACAATGCCGCTGAACCACGAACCTGCTGTTGCCTCAGCTACAGACAAGCAGTCCTCCACAGACACGGCAGTCTCACTTCAGCATGTTGTCCCATTTTGGTCCTAAAATAGTTCAGAAACTTCACACTTGTAAGAGGTATCCAGCCACCTACATCTATGAACACATTTGAGCCATTAGGTTTTTCTAAGACCTTAAAAAGCATTTTGTAGAACATTTGCATCTATTGATCATAGCCACACTGATATCTCTGTTTGTGTCCCATCACAGGGTTTCAAAGACACTTTTCAAAGAAAAACAAAAAATTAAGCTCATTCTCAGCCTATAATCAGATTTTACTCCAAGTCTTAATGACTGATTAACTTTTTAATTCTTCCCTTCTTCTCAAATGGCATCTTTTCAGTTGACATCCGGATACTACAAAACACATTAAATACTCGCCCCACAAGTTGTTGTCTTCATTTTCTAGGATATCTTAAAATCTACAGCTGCTAATAAAGATCGACAGTGAATTTTGTCATTAAGAAATTACATTTTTGTTAATACACATTTATTGATATACTTCATTATTAATACATTTGTTAGTATTATTAAGCAGTTGTCATTACATATTACTGTAATTTTCCAAGCTATGGATCTATTCATTCAATATGCAGCACTGATATTTCCACTGTATTTAGAAGCCTTCTAATGCAATTCAGAGTTACCCCAAGTATTATATTGAGTTGCCCAAAGCATTAACATGAGTTTTAAGTTACTCTGCTACTTTTGAGAGAAGCTGCTGCTTTTGGTTCATTGTAATTGAGAACTGATTTAGTATTGTACAGCAGACCAAGCTTAGTGACATAATTTACTGCATTTGGGCTTAAACTAGAGCTCAAGAGCTACATACTAACCACAGACTGAACTCCTGTTAGTATTCCATGTTTAGTTTATTACAACAGGCCAAAGTGATTTTTTTTAGTTAGAGCAAATTTTTGTATATATTTAATGCTCTTTTATTCAAGGATGAGTATGTTTTAAACAATTAAATTCCAATTTTTGACAATACATTAGCTTGCTGTAAAAGTTTCAATACAGTAAAATGTGACATTCAAGGCTATATTCTGAGCCTGTATTTTTTCTCTTGTTAGTAAGTAAAACGTACTTGCCATAATATTACTACCAAATAGTAGTTGTACAGTACTTTCTTGGTCAATTTAGTTGTTCTTGAAAGTGCAGAGATCACTATATAGACTTTCTTAGTTGTTGTTACTTAGGTTTGTTTATGTGTACAGAGTCTAAAAATCAACTGTCTTTATTTAAATTGATGCTTTCTTTACCGCCAGTATAAAAATGCTGAAGTATACTATTTAGTACTAATTGAAATTCATTGTCCCTGGATTGTACTGTACATGTAAATAGTTAAGGTAGTACATCATATATGTTTGGGTTGACTAATTTTAATTATGTGTATTTTGCTTATTTTCTTTTTACAGTCTTTAAATAGATCATCACAGACATCAGCAGAGATCTGCAGTCAGTCAGCCACTTTGTCAAGCATGTCACCTTTATTAACTAATCTGTGGTGTGAGAATAAGAATGAAAAATTCAAAGAGGTACTGTAATTTAAACTAGTAAAAATGCATGTTTGAAATGAGTATTTCTATATCTATCTATCTACTAAAGATGATTTTCTAAACAAATGCTTATTTTTTTCTTAATTATATTATGGTTTACGTATTGTACCTCAGTTTCCTTTTAAGTAACAATAACATGCATCAGTAGTAGTGGTAGCAGTAGAGTAGTTATTGTCATATTTAAAAGTACATTGCACACTTGGACAATACATAGTATATAATAGGCAAAACTACACAGTGTAGACAGTAGATTAAAAGTGCAAATTTGCATTAAGTTAGTGAAGGTAGCTGCTGTTAAATACACACAGCAGTGGAATGAAAGCTGTTCTTGAATCTAGTGTCACTTGTTTTTAACAGTGTGGCAATGCTTTCCAGAAACAAAAGTCAAACACCAAATAAAAACGCAAAATTGAACAAGCACCTTTCAAAAACCAAAAAAAAAGATCAGAAATTTAAAAGCAGTTAAAGCCCTCAGGTGCTGCCACATAATACACTGTAATTACAACAGTTGATAACATTTGCTTAATCAGGGATCTATTACAACATTTAAATAAGTTCAAATAAAACAGCAGCACATTAAATCTAATAAAGTACAACGGTGACATTTTTATGTCACATTTTTTTGTCATGATTTAAATTGGGCTTATTTTTTCAGAATTTATTGAACTTTTTGTAAAAATTGATTGATTTCTATGGAATGATTATTATTTAATTATTATGATTATTATTTTATTTAATAAAATTAAAAAAAAAAGAATTTATCGAACTTTAATGTGATGTTTTTAAATTATAAACTAAAAAATATCAAGAACTCACGTCCCATGAGATGGGACTTTGTGCCAAAAGATTTAACCACTCTTGGGGCCAGAAATAAAACACAAAGATTACGACAGCTGCTGCACAGGCTTTTAAATGTTCAAAGCGCCATGTGAGATGAAGATCACGTGGCACGGCAGCAGCAGCAAGTCAGCAGCTGATTGAAGAAAGAGGAGGTAAAAAAAAAACTGTATTTGTATCACAGTTTGTGAGGGGATTTCGGAGAAGCGACCGTGTCTCCTTGAAGTGCGTTAAGCCCCCTTCACACCGCGAGTGGCAGAGACGGGAAGTGGTTGGCAAGCGAAGCGAGCAGTGGGGAACTCCCTAGTTTAAAAATATATGTGTGTATGCACGCACAAAGGCATATGTAATACATACACAGACTAAGAAATTTATAAGTGAAAATAAAAATGACAAATTGTTTGCCCTACCAGAGCATATACTGGATGATGAAGAGAAAGAAATCAACACACATAAACACAGATACACAACAGATCTGTAAAGGTCAGCATTAACAGTGGCATTAAGCCACCCCGTACCAATCTATTTGTTTGTGGAGCTTGTTTACTTGATTTGTTCATTTTACTTTAACACTTATTTGTGTACATAATAAATATTATACAAGTTAATGCATTTAAATGTATATTATTGTACAGAACAATCTGTTATCATGCACTAGTACATGCTACTTTCAGTTTGTTACACTACTTCTAGTTTGTCAAACTACTTTATACCAGTCAGGAAGCCTCTGTATGTATTAACAACATTTCAAACTACGTCAAACTAGAATGTGGTATTTGACAAGGATGGCCCCTGTCACCATTGCTCTTTGCAATCACCATTGGCTGTTTACTTTTGAAATCTATCAAATATAAAGGGATTTACCAGAGAAGGACTTGAACAACAAATACCACTATATGCAGATGATATGGTACTATATATATCAGACCCACAAACCTCTGTACCAGTAGTCCTTAATGCACTAGCAGAATTTTAAAAGGTATCTGGACCTTCCCATTTATGTTAGCAGATCAGTTTAAATACCTTGGTTTAAACATCAAAAGTAAATATGAAGATCTATATAACAAAATTATGCTATCAGCATGGAAAAAATTATGAATAGATGGTCTACCTTCCATCTCACATTAGCAGGGAGAGTCAACACTGTCAAAATGAATATCCTTCTCAAGCTTCTTTTTTATTTCAGAGCATCACCATTTACATTAAAAAATCATTCTTTAAGAAGATAGACTCAATTATAACCTCATTTATGTAGAATTCAAAACATCCACCTATCCAAATGCAACTCTCTAATGACCTAACACAGAACGGGGACATGGCGCTACCTAACTTTCAATTTTATTGCATGGAGGCAAATATACAAGCTATAAAGTCCTGAAAATTGACACAGATTGATGAATATACACAAGCCTGGTCTTCAATAAAAATAAACTCTTGCTGTACTTTATATGCTCTGCTTTGTGCCCCAGTAAATACAAATTATTATCATCTATCCATCCTCTTCCGCTTATCCGAGGTTGGGTCACAGGAGCAACAGCTTGAGCAGAGATGCCCAGAATTCCCTCTTCCCGGCCACTTCTTCTAGCTCTTCCGGGGGAATCCCGAGGCATTCCCAGGCCAGCCGAGAGACATAGTCCCTCTAGTGTGTACATAGTCCCTCTAGTGTGTCCTGGGTCTTCCCCGGGGCCTCCTCCCGGTTGGATGTGCCCAGAACACCTCGCCCAGGAGGCATCCTAATCAGATGCCTGAGCCACCTCATCTGACTCCTCTCGATGCGAAAGAGCAGCGGCTCTACTCTGTGCCCCACCCAGATGACTGAGCTTCTCATCTTATCTTTAAGGGAAATCCCAGACACCCTACGGAGGAAACTCATTTCAGCCGCTTGTATTCGTGATCTCGTTCTTTCGGTCACTACCCATAGCTCATGACTATAGGTGAGGGTAGGATCATAGATCGACTGGTAAATTGAGAGCTTTGCCTTTGCCTTTGCACAGCTCCTTTTTCACCACGACAGACCGATGCGGAGCCCGCATCACTGTGGACGCCGCACCGATCTGCTTGTCCATCTCACGCTCCATTCTTCCCTCACTTGTGAACAAGACCCCGAGATACTTGAACTCCTCCACTTGTCACAGGATTTCGCTCCCAACCCTGAAAAGGCACTCCACCCTTTTCTGGCTGAGGACCATGGTCTCAGATTTGGAGGTGCTGATTCCCATCCCAGCCGCTTCACACTCAGCTACAAACCGATTCAGAGAGAGCTGAAGATCACGGCCTGATGAAGCAAACAGGACAACATCATCTGCAAAAAGCAGTGACCCAATCTTGAGTCCACCAAACTGGACCCCCTTAACACCCTGGCTGCGCCTAGAAATTCTTTCCATAAAAGTTATGTACAGAATCAGTGACAAAGGGCAGCCCTGGTGGAGTCCAACTCTCACTGGAAACAAGTTGAACTTACTGCCGGCAATGCAGACCAAGCTCTGACACCGGTTGTACAGGGACTGAACGGCCCTTATCAGGGGGTCCGGTAACCCATACTCCTGGAGCACCCCCAACAGGATTCCCCAAAGGACACGGTCGAATGCCTTTTCCAAGTCCACAAAACACATGTAGACTGGTTGGGCAAACTCTCATGTACCCTCCAGGACCCTGCTAAGGGTGTAGAGCTGGTCCACTGTTCCACAACCAGGATGAAAACCACACTGCTCCTCCCGAATCCGAGGTTCAACTATCCGACGGACCCTCCTCTCCAGAACCCCCAAATAGACTTTTCCAATGAGGCTGAGGAGTGTGATCCCTCTGTAGTTGGAGGGAGTGGGACCACCACCCCAGTTTGCCAATCCAAAGGCACTGTCCCCGATGTCCATGCGATGTTGAACCAACAACCAAGACAGTCCTACAACATCCAGAGCCTTAAGGAACTCCGGGCGTATCTCATCCTCCCCGGGGCCCTGCCACCAAGGAGTTTTTTGACCACCTCGGTGACCTCAGTGCCAGAGATGGGGGAGCCCACCTCTGAATCTCCAGGCTCTGCTTCCTCATTGGAGTGCATGTTACTGGGATTGAGGCGGTCTTCGAAGTACTCCCCCCACTGACCCACAATGTCCCACGTCGAGGTCAGCAGCGCACCATCCCTGCCATATACGGTGTTGACACGTCACTGCTTCCCCCTCCTGAGATGCCGAACGGTGGACCAGAATTTCCTCGAAGCCGTCCGAAAGTCCGTTCTCCATGGCCTCCCCAAACTCCTCCCAGGCACCGACCACCTTAAGGCCGCAGCACCGGTCAGCCGCCTCAACAATAGAGGCATGGAACATGGCCCATTTGTACTCAGTGCCCCCCCACCTCCCTCGGGACGTGGTCGAAGTTCTGCCGGAGGTGGGAGTTGAAGCTACTTCTGGCAGGGGACTCTCACAACACATTTGGGCCTACCAGACCTGGCATCCTCCCCCACCATCGAAGCCAAATCACCACCAGGTGGTGATCAATTGACAGCTCCGCCCCTCTCTTCACCCGAGTGTCCAAGACATGTGGCTGCATGTGGTCTACATGTGGTAGAACCTCTCTACCTCACGCACTAGCTCAGACTCCTTCCCCTTCAGAGAGGTGACATTTTACATCCCAAGAGCCAGCATCTGTAGCCGAGGATCGGACCGCCAAGGCCCCCACCTTCGGCCACCACCCAACTCACACTGCACCCGACCTCCTTGGCCCTTCCTAATGGTGGTGAGCCCATGGGAAGGGGGACAAACGTTGCCTCTTAGGGCTGTGCCTGGCCGAGTCCCATGGGTGCAGGCCCGACCACCAGGTGCTCGCAATCGAGCCCCACCTCCAGGCCTAGCTCCAGAGGGAGGCCCCGGTGACCCATGTCCAGATGAGGGAAAACGCTGTCCAAATTTTTTATTTTTCATAGGAGGTTTAGTTGAACCGCTCTTTGTCTCATCCATCACCTAGGACCAGTTTGCCTTGGGTGGCCCTACCAGGGGCATAAAGCCCCAGACAACAGAGCTTCTAGGATCATTGGGACATGCAAACCCCTCCACCACGATAAGGTGGCGGTTCGAGGAGGGGCAAATTATTATCAATATACTAATAATACAATTGTCCATCAATCACTCATAATATGGAACCAAACCAGGAAACACTTTAAGAAACAGAAGCTTTTATCTGTTACACATCTACATGATAATCACCTTTTTCTACCCTCTCAAACCTACAGAGAATTTAATGCTTGGAAAACGTCAGGGGTTAAAACGCTTAGAGAATTGTATAAAGATAATGTTTTTGCATCTTATGAATAATTACATTTTAAATTTAATTTCCCATTAACACACTTTTTCTACTGCTTTCAAATCAGAAACTTTGCTAAAAAGAACCTACCCAATTTTCCTCACCTCCCACCTATTTCTGTTCTACAGGAAATATGGATCAGTCTTGACGACTCAGACAGCATCTCAACAATATGTAAAACATTTTAAAGTTCCTTCCTTTTAAAGATCCCAGGGTATGGTAGGAAAAGGATCTTTCACTTAACATCCCTGAAAAGTAGTGGAAGGCAGCCATGCATAGAATAGACTCTAGCTCCATATGCTCAAATTAAAAATCTTTTAATAAGCGCATTTATCTTGTTTAAAACTGCCTTAAATGTATAAAGGCCAACGTCCACCTTGCGAGTGTTGCACTCTAGTTCCAGCCTCACTGGGCCATATTTTTTGGGTGTGCACCAAATAAACATTATTCTAGATAAAAATCTTTGAATGCCTTTCAGAGAGCCTTATTATCACAATCACTCATAACTCATTAACAGCTGTGATGGGCTTAAAGTGGAGAGGAACAAATTGATTGTAATTGTTTATACCCCACTACTAACATGTAAACTTATCTTGCTCAATTGCAAGAATATAAGTCAGTGGGTAATTGATGTTCTACGCTATTTGAAACTGTAAAAATTAATTCTCACTTAGAGGATCTGTTCAAAACTTTTTAAAATAATGGCAGAATCTGATTGATAAAATTAAAAATAAGCATTTATATTGGAGAAAATGACATTTTCGTCCTTCTTTGTTGTTTTTAAAGATTTGCTCTCATTGTTGGCTCTCCTTTCTTTCTTTTGGGCGTGGGTTTAATTCTGGTTTGTTAAGTTTGACTTGATTAAATGTAATGTTATTTTCTTCAAATAAAATTTGCATAAAAGATGTTAGACCTTGCTAATATTTCCTAAAATAAACTTTTAATGAAAACACCTATTTGTCTTTTAGGTAGATAAACTTTTGCGGGCCGTTGCAGATGGTGATACTGAGATGGTATGTAAATTAAGAAATTTCATCTGAAATGTTTCTTTCACAAATTAAATTCATATTAAATTTAAATATATATTAATTTAAACAGGTTTGTAAAAGTTCCACATTTAACATAATTCTTGCCCCCGTAACCATTATACAGGGTGGACAAGATCTAATTTTGCAGATCCAGATAGTCTGGATGACATTGCATAATTTTAGAAAATGTGTCATGATCATAGTTATCTCCTTCATTACAAAGTTGTTTAGTGACTTTAAATTTGCCTGTTGTGAATCATTTTCTGTGTGTTCTGTAGTACTGTCCTTATACCTCTCACTGTCAGGTAGACTTTTTATGAACCTTACCATGACAAAGAAGGTGCAAATGATGGGATAAATGGATATCCTTAGCATTTGAGAATTATCTGCATGTTAACATCAGTTAAACCAAGGAATGGGTAATTGACTTAAACAATTTCTATGTCCAGTCACTATTCTGGGAGATAAGGTAGAGGTGGTACATTCCTAAAAGTACTTGAGGGGTCCACATCAATGACAGGTTAGACTGGTCTCATAACACAGAGGAGGTCTATAAGAAATGGCAGACCAGGCTTTCTTTATTAGGAGACTGTGCTCTTTTAATGTAGGTAATGATATACAGTTGTGCTTGAAAGTGTGTGAACCCTTTACAATTCTCTGTATTTCTGCATAAATATGACCTAAAACAATATCAGATTTTCACTCAAGTCCTAAAAGTAGATAAAGAGAAACCCATTAAACAAATCAGGCAAAAATATTATACTTGGTCATTTATTTATTGAGGAAAGTGATCGAATATTACATGTTTGTGAGTGGCAAAAGTATGTGAACCTCTAGGATTAGCAGTTAGTTTGAAGGTGAAATTAGAGTTGTGTTTTCAATCAATGGGATGACAATCAGGTGTGAGTGGGCACCCTGTGTTATTTAAAGAACAGGGATCTATCAAAGTCTGCTCTTCACAACACATTTTTGTGGAAGTGTATCATGGCACGAACAAAGGAATTTTCTGAGGACCTCAAAAAAAGAGTTGTTGATGCCCATCAGGCTGGAAAAGGTTACAAAACCATCTCTAAAGAGTTTGGACTCCACCAATCCACAGTCAGACAGATTGTGTACAAATGGATGAAATTCAAGACCATTGTTACCCTCCCCAGGAGTGGTCGACCAACAAAGATCACTCCAAGAGCAAGGAGTGTAATAATCAGCGAGGTGACAAAAGAACCCCAGGGTAAGTGGACGGATTGTGGACGGATGAGACCAAAATAGAACTTTTTGGTTTAAATGAAAAGCGTTATGTTTGGAGAAAGGAAAACAATACATTCCAGCATAAGAACCTTATCCCATCTTGAAACATGGTGGTGGTAGTATCATGGTTTGGGCCTGTTTTGCTGCATCTGGGCCAGGACGGGTTGCCTTCTTTGATGGAACAATGAATTCTGAATTATATCAGAGAATTAACTGGTTTCTCTATCTACTTTTTGGACTTGAGTGAAAATCTGATGATATTTTAGGTCATATTTTTGCAGAAATATAGAAAATTCTAAAGGGTTCACAAACTGTGTTTTACGTCACATCTTCTACAACTCTTTGATGGCCAGTGCAATTTTCTACGCTGTGGTGTGCTAGGCTGGTAACATCACTTTAAGGGAGGCCCACTGAATCAACAAGCTCATTAAAGAGATCAGTTATGGTATATACTCTGAACTCCCAGGACATAGTTGCAAAGGAGAGAATTAAAGCAAAACTGATTGTCATTATGTACAATTATTCAGCACAAGTGTGTCAAGAAATGCTACTGGGCCTCCTTTATACCAACAGCAATATGTCAGCATAATGTCTCACTGTGTCAAGACAGAAGTTTTATTTCTTTTTAAATCTTCTTACATTTCAGCCATTCTAGTGAGTGTTCAGGCCATATTGTGTGTGTGTGTGTGTGTATGTATATATATATATATATATATATATATATATATATATATATATATACTAGCAAAATACCCGCGCTTCGCAGCGGCGAAGTACTGCCTTAAAATTTTTGTTAAGAAGAAAATTAAACCTTTTTAAAATGAGGAAAAATATACCAATAAGTATTTGTTAACGATCTCTTTGTATACCACATTGTGAGTTCGGCCCTCCAGTTGTAATATAACCAAGCTGTGCGCTGAGCTTACTCTTGAGCATGCAACGTACAGTTGGCCATGTGAACAGTAATCTTGTTTCAAATCTCATAGTTTGGATTGCTGCTGTCATAATCGGTTTGAGTTTCACGGTTTGTTTCAATTACGACAGTATTTGTAGGACTTGTGTTGTTGAGACATTCGGCATCTGTCAAGCGTTGTAAGTATACAACCGGTATCATCGATAACTTCACATCCAGCTTTTGAGAGTTTAAACATTCATAAACATCAAAGTGTCCACTACTGAAATCGTTGCCTGTGAATCTAAGATGTTTAAGAGGCATTGGCGGTTGTCCAAAGGTGTAAAATATTTGGCCATTTCGGTACACTTGAAAGCGACAACCGAACAATTCAGTGGCAGCCATCAACTCACATGCAGAACCATAGGTGAAGGGCTTAAGCATTTCACTCTTATAGTGCTCCTGTGTAGTTTAATTATCTCCTGTACCATCATCAGTCCACACCTTGAACCTGTCCCAGTCATTCAATACATAAGACACAATGTTTCTCCAGAAATCAAGAGTGAGCCTGATATGGCCGTGCAATATGTGACACAGAGAATGGAAAAGATAGGTGCCATCTCCGGGCATGGAAACCACTCAGGAAGTGACAGTTCTTTGATCGATGGTGATTACCTCAATAGACAGGTTAATGCGGGTACGGTTGGAATGATAAAGGAAATGGGTACCTGAACAATGTAAAGTAAGTCTAAAATACCTACACAATAACTATAATCGTAATAAACAAACAATAAAACAGCGGAGAAGCCGTGGATTAAATAAAAAGGCTGTAGTTATCAGCAGGGAGACGTGAATCCCGTGGTGAAGCAAGGAAGGGAATGAAGAGACTGGAGCGACGGACGGCCTTATATAGGCAGGCAGCCAACAACGTGGGAGGCTTTGGGATGGGGGACGCAACGCCGCCTCACACGGTGTCTGAGCTGCAGGCTATGGACATATATATGTACGTAAGTAAGATTCAGTTAGCGTTGGGAACCTGCGTACAAAATTTCTTTAAGATGGGCCCATAAGTAACACAGACTGTTAAAAAGCTCAATATGGCGGCCGACAGTGGCATCATACCACCGAAATAAGTACCAAATTTCAGCCTTCTACCTACACGGGAATTTGGAGAATTAGTGACGTTGGAAGGTTCAATATGGCGGCTGACAGTGGCGTCATACCACCGAAATAAGTACGTACATTGGTTTCGGTTAGCGCAGGGAAGCCACCTACCAAATTTCGTGAAGATGGGGCCATGAATAAGAAAGTTCAACATGGCGGAAGTTGTTGACCGTTATGCGTAGAATTTCGAAATGAAACCTGCTTAACTTTTGTAAGTAAGCACTAAGGAATGAACCTTGCGAAATTTCAGCCTTCTACCTACACGGGAAGTTGGAGAATTAGTGACGTTTGGAAAATTCAATATGGCGGCCGACAGTGGGGTCATACCACCGAAATAAGTACGTACATCGGTTTTGGTTAGCGCAGGGAAGCCACCTACCAAATTCGTGAAGATGGGGCCATAAATAAGAAAGTTCAACATGGCGGCGTTGTCGACGTTATGACCGTTCGCGTAGAATTTGAAATAAAGCGTGCTTAACTTTTGTAAGTAAGCTGTAAGGAATGAGCCTGCCAAATTTCAGCCTTCTACCTACACAGGAAGTTGGAGAATTAATGATCAGTCAGTCAGTCAGTGAGGGCTTTGCCTTTTATTAGTATACATATATATATACATATATATATATATATATATATATATATATATATATATATATATATATATATATATATATATATATATATATATATATATATATATATATATACTAACAAAATACCAGCGCTTAGCGGAGAAGTAGTGTGTTAAAGAAGTTATGAAAAGAAAAGGAAACATTTTGAAAATAACGTAACATGATTGTCAATGTAATTGTTTTGTCACTGTTGTGAGTGATGAGTGTTGTTGTCATATATATATATATATATATATATATTTACACACACACACATAAACATATATATATATATACATATCTATACATATATACATACATATATATCTACATATATACACATACATATATACACACACATAAATCCATACACACATACATACATACACACAAATACATATATATATACATACATACACACATATATATACACACAAATACATATATACATACATACACACACACATATATAAACATATATACATATACATACATATCTACATATATACACACACAGCTATTTCGTATCAGTGCAATACGCTGCATTTGTTAAAACGGATGACTCCGCTCTTACGTGCAAGTCTGCGTGGATATTATGAACTATCGTATTTGTTCAAGTTCTATTTAAATTTTAAATAGAAGGAATTTTTATTTAGTCGACAGAAATATCTTTGGTAGGAATGGTAAAAACAGACAGGAATATTATTCGTGAATAAATCAACTCAAACCTTAAACAACTTATAATATTTTGCTCTCCATAAAAATATGTCCTGTCTAAATTATACAAGTTAGAAATAAAGTAAACGTTAAAAGAACAAACATTCAAATTTCTTTACTCTTATGTAATTTTATATAAAAAATAAACTTAGATTTTAAATATCCCAAAAGAATTTGCTCTCCATAAAAATATATCCTGTCAAAATTATACAAATTCAAATATGAACATGCTGCATAACAAAACCTGGAAATATAAATAAAATGTGTTCCTTTCAGCAATAACAAATCAAATCATTCAGTTGTCTTTGCTCATATGTCATTTTAGAGCTGGACGCCTGGCATCTTTTTTTGGCCACAAGTTCGTTTCTGTTTGGTGTGAGGTTCTGTGTTGTGGAGATTCTCAGGATGGATTGCAGGTGCTCATCAGTGAGGCGACTCCTGTGTGCTGTTTTGTTAGTCTTTATCACTGAAAAGAGCTTCTCACACAGATATGTGCTACCAAACATGCACAAGGTTCGAGCCGCATGTAGACGGACTTTTTTTGTTCTTCAAAGTCACCAAAGCGCGTGCAAACTCAGTGCGCAGTGCGCTCAGTTTATCAGCAAAGTGCGTATTTGGGAACACCGTAGTGACGACTTGGTTTAACATTACTTGGCAACAGGGAAAGTGGGGCAAGGTGCACTTGGTGCATTTGTGTCTCCCATAAAAGCAGCTTTACTTGAAATCACTTTGTGATTGTGCACGGGTTAAAACGTCCGCTGAAGTGTCAGATTCTTATTTAATTATGCTGCTTTCTGTATCTTCTGCATTGCATTCAGGTTACCCTGATGTTTTATCTCAGTGCTGTCTTAGATTAAATTCTGTAAATACAGCCACATTAGCTACACAAATGAGACACACGGGTTCAGTAAACATATACTCAGCCTCCCATCGGTTTTTAAAGGCTCTATTTTCAGAATCAACTTTTCTCTTCAGCATCGTGTGAGCTAGCTTCGCAATAACTTGTTCGGCAAGGCGGCTGAAGCGCTGCATTATGGGATCTGTAGTTTATTGTGTTACCAGCGCTTCATATACCTGGGCTTTAATAACAATAATACAGTATATAAAATGATCTCGGGCGGATATAATTACACGCCGGGCGGATGTGGCCCCGCCCTTGAGTTTGACACATATGGACTAAATAGAACTTGAAAAGATATATTTTTCAAATGTGATCGCGCAATTCAAATAGAGTTGACGCGCACTACAGCCTGCATCCTCCCCTCGCTGTTACTTTTTACCGTTCATCTAATGAATACACTGAGTATGGCTTTACCAAAACAATCATTGATGGTGAATAAAGTATCCATTATTCGAGTATGTAGATCGGCATATATATATATATATATATATATATATATATATATATATATATATATATATATATATATATATATATAGATATATATAGATATATATATACATATATAGATATACCCGCGTATCGCAGCGAGAAGTAGTGTGTTAAAAAGCTAGAAAAGAAAAGGGAACATTTTAAAAATAACGTAACATGACTGTCAATATACAGTAATTGTTTTGTGAGTTTTACTGAGTGTTGCTGTCATCAAGGATTTGATTATCATTATTTCTTTCAATCAGGTTCGTATTTGTAGGATGTGTTGTGTTCAAGTTACATTCCGTGTTTGTCAATCGTTGTAAAGATGACAGGTTTCATTCATCGATTCGTTTCTTACTGCATCAATAAACAGCTCGTCTTCTTCTTTATCTGAGACCTGACACACTGCATGCACAGGTTTTTTTACACTGTCTTCCTTTATCGGGACATTGACTTTTTCCACCGTGTGCTTTGTTTCCGCAGTAGCTGGATTTATGAATATGCTTATCAGACGCTTCATATTTTTGCTGCCTTTTCAATTGTGTAATTCGGTTTTGTTCAGCTCTTTGGAACTGTTGCTTTTATCTGTGCACTCGCGCCAGTTCACGTGAGCCGCTCGGTGTACATGCATCGAAGGTTCCCAGCTGTGCTGGTGCCATCTCGTGCTATGTCCATAGCTGTATTTAATGTTACCTTAGTCCTGGCACTTAAAACTTTCTCTCGCAGTTTCGCTGAGTTTGTGTCAAACACCACCCTGACCATCTCATCTTCCTCTCCATAAGCACAGTCCTTCACCCGTGAATATTTAGTGGGAGTTTGCTATTGGTTTGCCGCTGACGGACGGCATTATATGGGCAGGCACTAAATTACAAACGCCAGCAGCAGCCTGTCTATGAACTTAATTTAAAGTGTAGGTTTACATCGTGCTTTGTTTCAGTAGCAGAACTCATCAATATGGTTGTATATGTCACTCGCTCGCTTCTTATTGTTTCGCTGCCTTCTCAATTATATAATGCATGTTTTCTTCAGCGCTTTTTCGAGGTCTTCCTGGTTTTCTATGTACTGCGTGATTACGTGGGATGCGTGATGATGTCACACGAAACTCCGCCCCCACGGCGTTCAAGCTCATCTCCATTACAGTAAATGGAGAAAAACAGCTTCCAGTTATGACCATTACGCGTAGAATTTCGATATAAAACCTGCCCAACTTTTGTAAGGAAGCTGTAAGGAATGAACCTGCCAAATTTCAGCCTTCCACCCACACGGGAAGTTGGAGAATTAGTGATGAGTCAGTGAGTGAGTGAGTGAGTCAGTGAGTGAGTGAGTGAGTGAGTGAGTGAGTGAGGGCTTTGCCTTTTATTAGTATAGATATATATATACATACAAACCAGATTCCAAAAAAGTTGGAACACTAAACAAATTGTGAATAAAAACTGAATGCAATGATGTGGAAATGGCAAATGTAAATATTTTATTTGTAATAGAACGTAGATGACAGATCAAACATTTAATCCGAGTAAATGTATCATTTTAAAGGAAAAATATGTTGATTCAAAATTTCACGGTGTCAACAAATCCCAAAAAAGTTGGGACAAGTAGCAATAAGAGGCTGGAAAAAGTAAATTTGAGCATAACGAAGAGCTGGAAGACCAATTAACACTAATTAGGTCAATTGGCAACATGATTGGGTATAAAAAGAGCTTCTCAGAGTAGCAGTGTCTCTAAGAAGCCAAGATGGGTAGAGGATCACCAATTCCCACAATGTTGCACAGAAAGATAGTGGAACAATATCAGAAAGGTGTTACCCAGCGAAAAATTGCAAAGACTTTGCATCTATCATCATCATCAACTGTGCATAACATCATCCGAAGATTCAGAGAATCTGGAACAATCTCTGTGCGTAAGGGTCAAGGCCGTAAAACCATACTGGATGCCCGTGATCTCCGGGACATTAAACGACACTGCACCACAAACAGGAATGCTACTGTAAAGAAAATCACAGAATGGGCTCAGGAATACTTCCAGAAACCATTGTCAGTGAACACAATCCACCGTGCCATCCGCCGTTGCCAGCTGAAACTCTACAGTGCAAAGAAGAAGCCATTTCTAAGCAAGATCCACAAGCTCAGGCGTTTTCACTGGGCCAGGGATCATTTAAAATGGAGTGTGGCAAAATGGAAGACTGTTCTGTGGTCAGACGAGTCATGATTTGAAGTTCTTTTTGGAAATCTGGGACGCCATGTCATCCGGACCAAAGAGGACAAGGACAACCCAAGTTGTTATCAACGCTCAGTTCAGAAGCCTGCATCTCTGATGGTATGGGGTTGCATGAGTGCGTGTGGCATGGGCAGCTTGCATGTCTAGAAAGGCACCATCAATGCAGAAAAATATATTCAGGTTCTAGAACAACATATGCTCCCATCCAGACGTCATCTCTTTCAGGGAAGACCCTGCATTTTTCAACAAGATAATGCCAGACCACATTCTGCATCAATCACAACATCATGGCTGCGTAGGAGAAGGATCCGGTACTGAAATGGCCAGTCTGCAGTCCAGATCTTTCACCTATAGAGAACATTTGGCGCATCATAAAGAGGAAGGTGCGACAAAGAAGGCCCAAGACGATTGAACAGTTAGAGGCCTGTATTAGACAAGAATGGGAGAGCATTCCTATTTCTAAACTTGAGAAACTGGTCTCCTCGGTCCCCAGACGTCTGTTGAGTGTTGTAAGAAGAAGGGGAGATGCCACACAGTGGTGAAAATGGCCTTGTCCCAACTTTTTTGGAATTTGTTGACACCATGAAATTCTGAATCAACATATTTTTCCCTTAAAATGATACATTTTCTCAGTTTAAACTTTTGTTCCGTGACTTATGTTCTATTCTGAATAAAATATTAGAAGTTGGCACCTCCACATCATTGCATTCAGTTTTTAATAAATAAATCTTGCGATGATACAAGACTTTTTTTTCTACAACGAGACGTGATCTTTTGAAGAGAGATCTTTTGAAGCAAGACAGAAAGACACTTTCACTTCCCGTGAGACAAACAAGTCATGTCATACTTAAAACCTTTGGAAGCAAGTCCCGTGATACACATGCAGAGCAGGTTAGAGATAATAGAAGTAGGAAAATTCAAAAGTCTCAGAAAATGAAAGTAAAGATCGCATTAGTACAAGCAATCCGAAAATATTACTTGGTGAAATAACAGAACAGCGAAAAGAGATTGAATATTCTGGTGCTGTACAGGCTTTTAAACGTTTGAAGCACCGCATTAAATGCAGATCAAGCAACACGGAGGCAGCAGCAGCAAGCCAGCAGGTGATTGAGGAAAGAGGAGGTAAAAAAAGAACTATTACTTGTTTCCCAATGTATCGTCGTTTAAGAGGGGTTTCGGAGGAGCAACTATGTCTCCTTTGTTGTGCGTTCAGTCCCCCTCTTCACAACGGCGCACAGCACGGCCGGGGGTGTTGGGGAAGGGTATGCAAGCGAAGTTCAGATCACACAGCATGGCAGCAGCAGCAAGCCAGCAGTGTGTCCCCCCTCTTCACAATGGCACGTATTACTGGCTGGGGTGGGGGAAAGCGGTTGGCGAGCAAAGCAAGCAGGGGGCGAAGACTCCTAGTATAAGCAGCCTGCCATACCTTCCACTCCCCTGACCCAACCCCACCACCGGAGAAAGTGCATGAAGTTCTCCCAGTTCAAGCCTTGATTATCTCGGAGTGAAATGGTAAAGTTTTAGAGGGGAAATAATAGATTGTTTTTTATAATACATGCATTTCATGTGTGTTCTGTGTCTACAACAATCCATGTAAACATATTGTTAAAACAGAAATGTTTTTCATGCTTTAGTAATAAATGGAAAAAATGTAGACATGAACTGTATAATTTGTAAAGGCTGAAGTCCAAATATCAAATAAACAGTTTCACAAAAGGTGAAAGTGCAATATGACAGCTTCTGTTGTGCAGCATTAAGAACTGCGGACTTGTAATCGAAAGGCCGCGGGATCGATCCTGGGTGCTGTGTATATTTATCGTTTTGAGTCGTGAGCTGCTCTTATTGTTAGTATTATACAATAAAAAACATACATTTGATTTGCATCTGTAACATCCATCCATCCATCCATCCATTATCCAACCCGCTATATCCTAATTACAGAGTCAAGGGGGTCTGCTGGAGCCAATCCCAGCCAACACATGGCACAAGGCAGGAAACAAACCCTGGGCAGGGTGCCAGCCCAGCAGGCATTTGTAACAGCCGGTGTAAATTTATAGTATTTGTAAAAGTTAGTGGTTTTTTTTTTCACTTTTGTTCTCTCACTCCCAATCACAATATAGTGGAACCTCGGTTCACGACCAAAAAGTTCGCCAAACTTTTGCCTTGGTTCACAACCACACACTCAGTTTATGAACAAGCCAGTTTCCGTTTCGGTTTGTGCTCGCCAATGATTTCCGCATGTCTTGCATTGTTCTCGGTCAGACTGCATGCTTGCACGTGCGTGCGTACTTTCGCTGTGAACTCTTTGTGCTCTATTCCATTTCCCTTCCAGTTGGTGCGCGCCGATTACTGTATTTAAGCACGTGTTGAGCCACTCCCTGTTCATTGTTCTCAGTCAGACGTGCTTGCTTTACCTGTGATCTCTTTGTGCTGTACGGTATTTCGTGTGCTTTTGCAGTTAACCATGGCTTTTAAGCAAGGGAAGATTGGTGAGAAGAAAGTTTTGAAGAAAATTGAAATCGAAGTAAAGAAAGAAATTATTGAAAAGTTTGAGCGTATGTTCATGTTACTGATCTTGCCGCCGAGTACAAGAAGTTAAAATCTACAATTTTGACTATTCTAAAGCAGAAAGAATCTATTAAAGCAGCGGATGTTGCAAAAGGAGTTACAGCGTTAACCAGGCAGAGGCCTCAAGTGCTGGAATAGGTGGAAAAACTGTTGCTAGTGTGGCTGAACGAGAAGCAACTTTCAAGGGATAGCGTAAGTGAGGCGATGTTATGCGAGAAAGCCAGGAAGATTCATGGCGATTTGCTGCAAAAGTATCCTTCTACGAGTGCCGAAAGTGAGGAATTTAAAGCCAGTAGAGGATGGTTTGAAGAGTTTCGCAAAAGAAGTGGCATTCATAGTCTGGAAGAGGATGCCGAAGAGGACCTACATTACCCAGGAAGAGAAGGCTATGCCCAGCCATAAACCAATGAAGGACAGGTTAACCGTTTTGCTGTGTGCTAATGCTAGTGGCGACGTAAAAATCAAGCCGCTACTCGTTTACCAATTTGAGAACCCTCGTGCTTTCAAGCAGCACAATGTAAACAAAGCCAGACTGCCAGTGATGTGTAGGGCAAACACGAAGGGGTAGGTCACAAGGACCTTGTTTTTGGAACGGCTGCACGAGGCTTTCGCTCCCGCCATGAAGCGATATCTCGAAGAGAATAGCCTCCCTGAAAAATGCCGCCTTCTGATGGACAATGCACCGGCGCACCCTACAAATTTGGTTGACGATATGGTCGAGGAGTACGACTTTATTAAGGTTGTGTTCCTCCCCCCCAACACGACTCCTCTTCTGCAGCCCATGGACAGCAGGTTATTTTAAATTTCAAGAAACTGTGCACCAAATGACTATTCACCAAGGGCCTCATGTATAACGCCGTGCGTAGAACTCACACTATAACATGGCGTAAGCACAAAAGCCGAAATGTGTTTACGCACAGAAAAATCCAGATGCAGGAATCTGTGCGTACTCCAACTTCCACGTTCTTCCGCTACATAAATCCCGATCAGCGTGAAAACTAACGCCGGCACGCATTATGTAACGCCCCAAATCCTCCCAGAATTACTCCTATTTGAATATGCAAATCAATATAAATCGCCCTTAAGCGCAGCCTTCTGTGAAAAGACAATGGGAAAAGCACGGGGAAAATATAAGAATTTCAGCGAATACCAAGTGGAGGCAAAGGAAAAACATACTATTTGTTCAAATAAACCGTGGTATAATCAACAAAATGAAGCTGATCGAGTGACATAGCGTGTTGGAGAAACTTGAAAGCTCACATTCACAAAATTGCACAGTGCCGGAAATAAAAAAGAAGTCACATATCAAAGTTGCCGTGAAAAGAAGAGTTGTAAGCCCACTGTCTGAGTGTCATATGAAAGTTTATTAGGGTACAGAGAAAAAAGGCACACGGTGGGGAAAAAGCACGAAATGTCAACTTCAATCTCGACATTTCCACTTTAATTAGGTAGTTTATTTTGTCATTTAGTAGAACATTATAAACTTCATCTTAAAATCGTTTAATCCACCAGTTTCTCAAATCACATCGTAATTAAAGTAGCACATTAAATGCTTTGTTTTGTATTTGATCTTCTACTCGTATGTGATCTATGTGTGTGAATCACTACTTGCTTCTTAAACTGGCTCTCTTCCTCCAACTGGACACAGAGTCCATTACATTTGTGATATTACAGCTCTCTGAATAACTAAAATACTGAGATGTATACGTGATGTCATTTTCATGATGATAGGAGCTAAAGCACATTATTAAACATGTGTTTCATGAGCCTCGTGCTCATGACAAGCATTTATCTTTTGTCGAAATTTGTCACTGCGTTTTTAGCTGTGTTGTTATTTTCTCTTTCTGTTTTATATTCAATATATATTGGCGTAGCCATCACTGCAGTCAGTGCTTTTCTTTCCACAAGTAACCGATCGCCATACAATCAGCTCTGTAATAGACGTTAAGCCATCTGTAAGCTTAGCGCCGATCCTTCAAAACGTTTAAAGAACATTGAAATATCTTCGTAGTACATGTTTAATTATTCTATCCTTCACGACACTCCCAGTGAAGAATATAGATTATTTAAATGAAGTTAAAGTTTTATGTGTATAATTTAACAAACATATTTTGCTGCATTTCACCTTAAAAATGATATCGTCATCATATGTAAATACACGCTTTATAAAGTGGCCCAGGTTGTGAGATATTATAACTGTAGTGCAGGTTTACAGTGGGGTGATTGTACTTATAAGTACAAACCGTTCTACAAGGAGCAATTGATTGAGTGCATTTAAAGTTCTTGGGATTAAACTGTTTCTGAACCGCGAGGTCTGTACAGGAAAGGCTTTAAAACGTTTTGCAGTGGCTGAGACAGCGTGTCCTTAAAGCTGTATACCGATAATTCTCTTTCCGATCAGCTGCTGCTGTGATTCACACTCAGATACAGTGATATAAATACTCCGAGTGGTGCAGTGAGAGTAATATGGAAAAAGATGATCCGCTGTGGCAACTCCTAACGGGAGGAGCTGAAAGAAGAAGAAGAAGAAGGAGAAGTGAGAGTAACAACGCTAAAGCAGTTATGGTATTTTGAATACTATGGCTGTTCCCTGGACCATTATATTGTTACGAGTTAATTACAATCAGATGCATTACACTAATAAACAATATGCGGTTAGTTTCTGTGTATTTATAAAGCCGCGTCATGAAAATAATGAGTAATTACACAGGAACAGTACCATTGCTTTGACGCTGGGTGCCGCCAGTTTGCAAAACCGAGCGGAGAACTTGCGTACGACAAGGCATGAGGTACCGTGGAAAAGTGCGTGGCTTTACGCCAAGTGTAGGTTTTATACATCGCGATTTGAACGTGGAAAAGTTCTTACGCAACATTTCTGTGCGTACGCACCGTTAGACGTCTTTGACCTGAAAGGGTTCTGGAAGAACCATTTTAATATCGTTCATTGCATCGACCTCATTGATAAAGCCTGGGAAGACGTCACACACCACACATTGATCTCGGCCTGGAAGAAACTTTGGCCTGAATGCATTCCTGAACAGGTTTTAGAAAGCTTTGAGCCTCCTGTTGTGAATGAGATTGTGTCCATGGGCAAGAGCATGGGTCTTGAAGTGGACAATGAGGACATCGAGGAGCTGGTCCTGGATCACCAGGATGAGCTGACGACAGAGGAACTCAGTAACTCCAGCAGGAGCAGCTTAGGTTGCTCACCGAGGAGCAGTCCTCCGGGGAAGAAGAGGTAAGGACGGTTATAAAAAGTGATGTGATAAAAGCCATCATGGAAAAATGGAACGAGTGCCAGGATTTTTTCGCAAAGAACCACCATGACAAAGCAGTTACGAACAGAGTGATAAACATGATGAACGACAATGTTGTCTCGCATTTCCGAAAAATTTTAATGCGTAGGAAAATGCAAGTCACATTAGACCACTATTTCACTAAGTCTGATCCACCAGCTAAACAGCTAAACACACCAGAACCCAAGAAATCACAACAGAGAAAACACCTGAAGGAAAACATCCCTCTATCACGGAGCTGGACTCTCCTTCAAAACTGTAACCTCCTCTCCACCCAATTCCTCCTCACTTCATGCGAGAGCTCGACTCATGCAAGGTTAGTTTTCTTGGTGGTTTATGGTTTTTGTATTACGGATTTTGCAAAAGTTAATTTTTCAGTTCGTAGCGTGAATTGTTGCAATGTTACTTTTCTCTTTTTTCAAATGTTCATTTTTTCCCCCTGTGCTTAAAACTCATTAAAAAAAGTGTTTACAGCGATCGGGTCATAAGGCTATAGCGCGAACTCTTGCAATGTTAGTTTTCTCTGTTGTTCAAGGTTTTCTCAGTGTTATTCAATGTTTTTACATTTAGTTTACAATTAGATGTGCATTCTATCGTATAATTAACTATATTTGTACTTAAAAATCTTTAAAAAAAATATATTTACATACAGTTTGTACGGTCTGGAACGGATTCCTTACTTTTCTTTCTCCAAATACCCAATCACCACACAATCAGCTCTGTAATTTAAGCTTACAGCTCTGATTCTTCAAAACTTTCAAGGAACATTGAAATATCTTCATAGTACATGTTTAGTTATTCTATGTTCTATTCTAGTTATTCCAGTGTCACGCCAGCCCCAGCAAACATAGAGCGTGAGGCAGGAACAATCTGTGAACGGAGCGCCAGCTCCTTGCTATCGCAGTGACACCATGTCCTTACATGTTTAATTATTAACAATTTAAATTAAGTAAAATTTTTCTCTGTATAATATAATAAACATGTTTTATATATTATCTTAAAAATGATATTGTCATTATATGTAAATGCACGCTTTATAAAGTGGCACAGGTTGTGCAATATTACAACTGTATCACAAGTTTGTAGTGAGGTGATTGTACTAATAAATACAAACAGTTCTACAAGGAGCACTTGATGGATTGATTGCATTTATAGTTCTTGGGATGAAAATGTTTCTGAACCGCAAGGTCATTATAGGAAAGGCTATGAAGTGCTTGACGTATGAGAGCAGTTTAAATAGGCAACATGGCTGAGGCAGTGTGTTCTTGATGCTGTATACTGATAATTCTCTTTCCGATCAGCTGCTGTAGATCTGTGATTCCACACTCAGATGCATTGATATTAATACACCGAGTGGTACAGTTAGAGTAATATGGAAAAAGATAATCTGTTGTGGCAACCCCTAACGGGAGCAGCTGAAAGGAGAAGAAGAAGGTGCAGTGAGAGTACCAGCACTAAAGCAGCTATGGTATTTGGAATACTTTGGCTATTCCCTGGACCATTATATTGTTACATGTTAATTACAATCAGATCCCTTAAACTAATAAACATTATGCAGTTAGTTTCAGTGTATATGATAAAGCCGTGTCAGGGATGTGGATCTAAAAATAAAAGGGTAACCACACAGGAGCAGTAGCACTGCTTTGACGCTGGGTGCCGCCATTTTGCTAAACCAAGTGGAGAACTTGCGTACGCCAGTTTTGTATCCATCCATTCTTCCATCCTTTTCCGCTTATCCGAGGTCGGATCGCGGGGGCAGCAGCTTTAGCAAAGATGCCCAGACTTCCCTTTCCCCAACCACTTCTTCTAGCTCTTCCGGGGGAATCCCGAGGTGTTCCCAGGCCAGCCGTGAGACATAGTCCCTCCAGCATGTCCTGGGTCTTCCCCGGGGCCTCCTCCCGGTTGGACGTGCCCAAAACACCTCGCCAGGGAGAGTCCAGGAGGCATCCTGATCAGATGCCCAAGGAACCTCATTTGACTCCTCTTGGTGTGGAGGAGCAGCTGCTCTACTCTGAGCCCCTTCCGGATGACTGAGCTTCTCACACTATCTTTAAGGGAAAGCCCAGACACCCTGCGGAGGAAACTCATTTCAGACGCTTGTATTTGCGATCTCGTTTTTTCGGTCACTACCCATAGCTCATGACCATAGGTGAGGGTAGGAACATAGATCGACTGGTAAATTGAGAGCTTTGCCTTATGGCTCAGCTCCTTTTTCACCACGACAGACCGATGCAGAGCCCGCGTCACTGGGGACGCCGCACCCATCTGCCTGTCAATCTCACGCTCCATTCTTCCCTCACTCGTGAACAAGACCCTGAGATACTTGAACTCCTCCACTTGGGGCAGGATCTCGCTCCCAAACCTGAGAGGGCAGTGCACCCTTTTCCGGCTGAATCAACATCATCTGCAAAAAGCAGTGACCTAATCCTGAGTCCTCCAGGGTTGTAGCTACCATAAAAATGTGCCTGGCCTTATGCCAAGTTTTGGTTTTATACATCGCGATTTGAGTGTGGAAACGTTTGTATGCAACATTTTTGTACGTACACACTATTTATAAATGAGGCCCCAGGTGTTGTGTGATAGATTGTTGTAGACACGGAACACACATGAAATGCATGTGTTCCAAATAACGATTGTAAATCCTGGTTGAAGGGAAGGACTGGGAGAGG
This sequence comes from Polypterus senegalus, assembly GCF_016835505.1. NCBI lineage: Eukaryota > Metazoa > Chordata > Cladistia > Polypteriformes > Polypteridae > Polypterus > Polypterus senegalus. The sequence goes on along the minus strand of NC_053162.1, from coordinate 111,560,366 downwards.
GGCAATATCTTCCCTGGGGTGTAAGAGGGCAGTACCCCTATAGCATCTCGGCCACGGATAAGGAGCTGGGAAGCTCAACCTGGTAGGGGTCCATGGCCACTGCCAGGGGGCACCTGTACAGCTCCAGAACCGTGGCATACAGCACTTCTGCCACATCTGGAAGTGCTGCTAGAAGGGAAGCTGAACTCACATGCAGTACTTCCGCCACACCCGGAAGTGCTGTCGGATGTTAATTAGAAATCACCTGGGGCACTTCCAGGTGCAGTATAAAGGGGGCTGCCTCACTCAACTCGTGGAGCCAGAGTCAGGTGGAAGAGGACAGAGTTTGCAAGAGAGGAGTGGAGGCAGCAGTAAAGGCAAGACGACTTGAGAAAAAATAAAAGGACTGAGCTGTTGTGGCTGTGTTGTTGTGCAGAAAATAAACGTGTGTGTTTGGACATCATGTGTCTCAGTGTCTGTCTGTGTCCGGGGCATCTTTCACATGATCTATTATTTCTCCTCTAATACTCTACCATTTCACTCCAAGATAATCAAGATTTAAACTGGGAGAACTTCTTGCCTTTTCTGCAGCGGTGGGGGGATGGAATAGTATGTTGCTTGTCATGATAGACACATTTACAAGACAAAATACGCTGATGGAGAGGTGTGAAGGGATTTAAGGTGGGCCGGGTTTATGAGTTTTTTCTTAGGCTTTGGTAATTCTAGTGTTAAGCAACATACTGTAGATGGCACCTCTCACTGATTGATGCGCGTGTCCCTTAACTTTAATAAACGCTGAACATCTGATGTCAGTGCCCTAGGTGGCTGCCTGTGTTGTCTAATGAATTGACTGGCAGTGTGCCAAATTAAAAAAGAATTATGTTGTTAACAGTTTATTGTATTGCACATGTTTTACTTCAGACAAATGTTTTCCCAAATGATCACTGCAGATAAAGTGAAATTTATAGAAATGTGTCAGTTCAGTCATTTGTTACTATTTTTCAGATTTCTCATGATAATTTTATAGACACTGATTCAGTGCAAGCACTATTTAAATGTAATACTGGAAAATCATGTAACATTTTAAATATTAGTAAAATTACAATACACTAGTATATTCTTAATTTTAAAATACTTAATATTTAGTTGTAAGAAAAAATTGTGAACCCTAAATTTTCTAGATTCCTGCCCTAGTACACATACAATATGATGTGATCTTTATCTAAATCATAACTTGCAAAATTCTCTCGGACACAGGAAACTGAGGGTGATGGAACCCTGTCATGTTTGGCTGACATTAAGAATTGTGTTCTGCAGGGGTCAGTGCTAGGGCTACTGCTATTTTTCATATATACTGTAGACTGTAAATGATTTGGATAGGAATATAAGTAATGAGCAGGTTAAGTTATCAGATGATACCATCCATTGAATCATTACAGAGAGACTTGTACAGCATACAGGCTTTGTTGGATTTGTGACAGATGAAACTTAATGTAATTAAATGTAAAGTGTTACATGTAGGAAGTAAAAATATTAGGTTTAAATATACAATGGAAAGTCAGAAAATTGAAAATACAGTTTATGAGAAGGATTTAGGAGTTGTAGTGGACTCAACAGTATGAAGACAGTGTTCTTAAGCAGTTAAGGCTGACAGAATCTTAGGATATATATAACATTGTGTACAGTACAAATTCAAGGAGATTATGTTTGAGCTTTATGACACACTGGTGAGGTCTCATCTGGTGTACTGTATACAGTTTTGGCCTCCAGGTTACAAAAATAGCTTAGCAGTACTAGAAAAACTTCATAGAATTAGAACTAGGCTGATTCCAGGGCTACAGTGGATGAATCCAAGCCTTTACAGTTTAAGCAAAAGAAGATTAAGAAGAGACGTGATTGAAGTGTTTAAAATTATAAAGGGAGTTAGTACATTGGATTGAGGCTGTTATTTTAAAATTAGTTCATCAAGAACACAGGGACACAATTGGAAACTTGTTACGGGGAAATTTCGCACTAACATTAGAATGTTTTTCTTTACTCAGAGAACTATAGACACATGGAGTAGGCACAAAGTAGTGTGGACTTTAATGACTTTCTAAACTAGACTTGATGTTATTTTAGAAGAATTAAGTGGAAAAAAACACTGTTAGCTTTGTTGGGCTGAATGGAATGTTCTCGTCTAGATTGTTCCAATATTCTAACAAAAAAGTGTACATTGCCATATTTTATTGAACATATTTTTAAATCATTAAAAGCAAGATAATATAAATGACACAAACTCAGCTACTCTTTTAAATTAAGTTTCATAAAAAGGCAATGCAGTTCTAAATAGATTTAATAACCTGTAGATTCTGGAATATAAGCCGAAAATTTCGTCCTAGATTTTTGGCTTGGAGTTTGGGGGTCGGCTTATACAACGAGTATCGTTTCAGATTCAAGATTTCCAGCACAATGCCGGTTTTGCAGATGAATACGGAAGTAATTAATAATGAAACCACAGCGCCATCTTTTAGATGAAGAAGTAACTTTGCATGCCGGTACTTTAAATTAAATAAAGAATTTATTCAAAATTGTGTTTTAGTTGTTGATTTTATTAATAAAATTTATAATAAATTATCGGGAAGTTTAAAATAAAATACCGACTGTAAATGTCACTATAAAATATCCTTGAATGAAGAAATCGCCAATCCTCTTACCGCTGCCGTACAGTAATTAAGATGAATGAGTATCGTAATTGAATTTAAAGATTAGGATTAGTAAGATTTGGTGAATAATTAGTTACTGTTTGGCATAGTAAGGTTCGGTCCATTATGAAACAAAAAAAAATAAGATTTTATATTTAATATATAATTATAATTTTATTTACAATGATCCTGGGAAAATTATTATCCAATAGCACAGAGCAATTTAATACTGTTCACAAATAACTTCATAACAATACATGATTAATAATTCATGTCAATTAGTTTACTAATTATCAGTTGAATAACAATTATATTGTCTTTGAGACAAAATTACCGTGGGTATATACACAATCGCTGACTAATTGTCGGGCTTCAATCAGTATGTAAACACTGAAACACTCGTATACACTAATATATATGAATTTAATACTTACTACGCACTAAAATCCATTGAATTCCTCATCATCGCTATCCTCCCCACCGAATAACACATTCCAGTCCTCTGGACAAATCATGTCATCATACATGTTGTACTCCTCGGTATCGTCAAAAAGTTGAGCGAGAGACACATCGTCATCATCCTCCCATAACATATCACCTTCCGTACCGTCCATGGCATTACTGATGGAACACTTTTTGAATGATTTTATCACAATCTCCAGTTTGATCTCAGCCCATGCCTCGACAATCCACTCGCACATAATTGCCAAAGGTGCAGCACGCATGTTACCAGCAGCGGTAAATGTCTGCAACCCAGACAGCATCAAAGTGTTCCACTTTTTGCACATTAAGTCCTTGAACGGTTTATTCAGGCACACATCCAAAGGCTGAAGTACGGAAGTTAATCCACCAGGAATAACTGCTATGTCTGTGTTAACTTTACTTAACTCCGACTTAACATTGTCAGCTAAATGTGACTTAAACATATCCCACACAAGAAGAGCACGTTCACGTAACATCCCACCAGGACGATGACTCCACACCTCTTTAATCCACTTTTTACAGCCATCCTCATCCATCCACCCTTTCTCCTGAACATGAACAACCACTCCACGGGGAGATTTCTCCTTCTTTGGCAACGTTTTTCTTTTGAAGATCACCATTGGTGGTAACTTTGTCCCATCAGCAAGGCAACATAACACAACAGTAAAATGCTGTTTTTCATGACCAGTTGTCTTGACGAACACAGTCTTCTCTCCTTTCTGGTTAACTGTCTTGTTACTAACAACATCAAAAAACATAGGCGTTTCGTCCATATTTGCGATCTTTGTGAGCGGGTATTCATGTTTCTTTCAGTGCTTAATGACGAAGCTTTGGAAGGAAGTAATTTTATCATCTAAATCTCGAGGAAGCCGTTGAGCCATCTTTTTTTGTTTGTAGGACTAGACTGTGGCGATTCATGAAAAGAGTGCACCAGGATCTTGACGCCTTGAAGTCTACAGCATCACCTTTATTCTTCTCAGCCCATTTTAAAGCATGCAGATGTATCAGGTCACGAGTGATGATGTTCATTAACCCAAGTGACCAGTTCTTCTTCCAGTTTCGGCCATTTACAGGATCGACCACGGTTGACGAATTTAGTTCTCGGGATGGCTTTTAAAGATGTTTCAGCCTTCTTCTATTCTTGTACTTGTTTCTCATTGATACCAAAGTGACAAGCTGCTGCACTGTTATTTGATTCATTAGCGAACTTTATAACTTTCAACTTAAATGCGCTGTCATATTTCATACGTTTTTTTCATAGGTGTAGTCATCTTTTTTTTTTAACAAAAAATTTTATGTATTACCAGGTATATTTTTATTCACCAATAATGTTTTTAAAAATATAATACTGGTATACATAAACATTTACTGTATTGCGTATTTAAGTTAATCAAATTTATAACGAGTCCCCAGAAATCCACCCGCCAATGTACCGTATTTGCTTATATAGTTTCAACACAAAGGTTTCATTTTACCAAACTTCTCCGCAATCACTTCCTGGATTCCATCAAAAATGCCGGCAGTCTCAAATTCTCACCGATAAACATGATAAATATACCTGAAGACGCTTTTAAGGAAATTTAGAAAATTTTGCTTGGAGAAGGGGGTCGGCTTAAATACCGGTCATCGGCAAATACATGTAATTTAGTAGGTAGAAAAGGGGGTCGGCTTATATTCCGGGATCTACGGTAAATGTTTTAAATAATTTTGGCTACTCAGCTCTTAATTTAGGTTGGTTTGTTTGAAAATGTTTTTAGAAGAAGCTGAGTAGTTACCCACTGATTAAGTATAATTTGGCTTTTCATTCTAAATTCATTAGTTTCAGGAAATCATAATAACATTATGATCTCATTGTGTAACATATGTAGCTACAGTAGTTTGTTTACAGTGCAATCATGTTTAATTTGGTATTACACTGAAGAGGGTTATTAGAAGATGAAGATTTATGGTGCCACAGAAGGTATTTAGTAAATAGACAGTGTAGTCCATTAAGGTGTTGTCACACACATGCGATTAGGTCGCAGCTGAAAGGCTTGAGTAACTGTAATGCTACATCAGACCAGGGGATTGTGGAGTGTGCTGACTGTCTCTCTCAGTTCCTTGCAGACCATTCCCAGGAAATCCCGTCAGGTTCTGTCACCTCTGATAACGTCAATTCCGCTTCCAGTGCATTTTAAAGATGTCACTTCCAGTTCCAGTATAAATGACATAATTTCTGCCTTTTAAACCTCCATCTTACCTCCACATTTTCAGTCTGTTTTGGACTCAGTCTTGTAAACAACTTGATTATTTCAACCTTTTGTAGCCAGGAACATAATATACGGGTGGCTGCTCCAAACCTTTTTATCTGTCTGGAGTTTTTTTTTTGTGACAGTGTAAACAAATAATATTCCCAAAACATCCATCCATCCATCCATTTTCCAACCCACTGAATCTGAACACAGGGTCACGGGGGTCTGCTGGAGCCAATCCCAGCTAACACAGGGCACAAGGCAGGAACCAATCCTGGGCAGGGTGCCAACCCACCGCAATTCCCAAAACATGTTGTAATACATCTACATTTTTGAAAAATGTATTAATATAAGCCTTGTTATTACTGAATTGCAAAGAACGTAATATAATATTGACTAAATGTTGACAGTTCTTGCATATTAGGACAATTTATGATATCTTAAACATATCCTCTTTTCCATGGAAAAACATCATTTAAATAGTTTGAACATGACATACCATCTCTGTAAATGTTCCTTTCAAATTTGCAAATAATATTCGAGGTCTCTCATCTGAATTTACTGAATGAGATATAGTGCCTACTTCAATCATGGTTATTTGTACAAAATATATTTGCATGCACTCCCATGGAGCCATTATTAGGAGTGTTAATTTCTGTTTAAGTATATATACAGTGGTGTGAAAAACTATTTGCCCCCTTCCTGATTTCTTATTGATTTTCATGTTTGTCACACAAAATGTTTCTGATCATCAAACACATTTAACCATTAGTCAAATATAACACAAGTAAACACAAAATGCAGTTTTTAAATGATGGTTTTTATTATTTAGGTAGAAAAAATCCAAACCTACATGGCCCTTTGTGAAAAAGTAATTGCCCCCTGAACCTAATAACTGGTTGGGCCACCCTTAGCAGCAATAACTGCAATCAAGCGTTTGCGATAACTTGCAATGAGTCTTTTACAGCGCTCTGGAGGAATTTTGGCCCACTCATCTTTGCAGAATTGTTGTAATGCAGCTTTATTTGAGGGTTTTCTAGTATGAACCGCCTTTATAAGGTCATGCCATAGCATCTCAATTGGATTCAGGTCAGGACTTTCACTAGGCTACTCCAAAGTCTTCATTTTGTTTTTCTTCAGCCATTCAGAGGTGGATTTGCTGGTGTGTTTTGGGTCATTGTCCTGTTGCAGCACCCAAGATCGCTTCAGCTTGAGTTGACGAACAGATGGCCGGATATTCTCCTTCAGGATTTTTTGGTAGACAGTAGAATGTATGGTTCCATCTATCACAGCAAGCCTTCCAGGTCCTGAAGCAGCAAAACAACCCCAGACCATCACACTACCACCACCATATTTTACTGTTGGTATGATGTTCTTTTTCTGAAATGCTGTGTTCCTTTAACGCCAGATGTAACAGGACATTTGCCTTCCAAAAAGTTCAACTTTTGTTTCATCAGTCCACAAGGTATTTTCCCAAAAGTCTTGGCAATCATTGAGGTGTTTCTTAGCAAAATTGAGACGAGCCCTAATGTTCTTTTTGCTTAACAGTGGTTTGCGTCTTGGAAATCTGCCAAGTAGGCCATTTTTGCCCAGTTTCTTTCTTATGGTGGAGTCGTGAACACTGACCTTAATTGAGGCAAGCGAGGCCTGCAGTTCTTTAGACGTTGTCCTGGGGTCTTTTGTGACCTCTCGGATGAGTCGTCTCTGCGCTCTTGGGGTAATTTTGGTCGGCCGGCCACTCCTGGGAAGGTTCACCACTGTTCCATGTTTTTGCCATTTGTGGATAATGGCTCTCACTGTGGTTCGCTGGAGTCCCAAAGCTTTAGAAATGGCTTTATAACCTTTACCAGACTGATAGATCTCAATTACTTCTGTTCTCATTTGTTCCTGAATTTCTTTGGATCTTGGCATGATGTCTAGCTTTTTAGGTGCTTTTGGTCTACTTCTCTGTGTCAGGCAGCTCCTATTTAAGTGATTTCTTGATTGAAACAGGTGTGGCAGTAATCAGGCCTGGGGGTGGGTACGGAAATTAAACTTAGGTGTGATACACCACAGTTAGGTTATTTTTTAACAAGGGGGCAATTACTTTTTCACACAGGGCCATGTAGGTTTGGATTTTTTTCTCCCTAAATAATAAAAACCATCATTTAAAAACTGTATTTTGTGTTTGCTTGTGTTATATTTGACTAATGGTTAAATGGGTTTGATGGTCAGAAACATTTTGTGTGACAAACATGCAAAAGAATAAGAAATCAAATAGGGGCAAATAGTTTTTCACACCACTGTATATATATACATATATATATATATATATTGTAAAAGAAGCAATAGACAATATAAAGGTTTGGGGTTTTTCCGGCCCCGTATATTGCAGACAATCCACAATATATTTCAAAAAAAGAACAGGTCAAAATATAAACAAAACAGTTCATATGCAAAGGCGTCGGCGGCCATTTTATAGAGGAGGGGCTGGAAGTGGAGGAATGCTGGGAAGGAACCGTGAGGGACGATGGGACTGCTGTCGTCAGGAAAGATGGTGGAGGAAGGGCGGAAGTGGACGTACTGCGGGCAGGCTATGATGGCGGAGCGTCTCTTTTTCTGGAAGACAAAGGAGAAAGGTTAGTACCCCGCCACTCCCCACCGGCGAACTTCTTTCGAAACAGTCTAAGATCAGTCCGAGGCCTCCTACTCGCGCATGCGTGACAATATATATATATATATTTTAACTACTTTGGTATGGTAAAATTTGCTGTACTTATTTCATAGTGCCTAATGGCAGATATTGTGCAATAGTAGTTCAGTCTGTTTCATCATTGAGTAGATTTCTTGCCAGTAACTACTCAAATAAGAGAATTATCCTGTTTTGTACTCCATAATAATTGAAACGGTGTTTATACTATTCAGCAAGTTTAAGACTATTGAGAATACACAAAGGACAGTAAAGTTTAATTGGCTGTAATTCCAGTTGAATATCAGAAATATTCGGGTTTTGTTCATTTTTTCTTGTCTGCCGATGTAAGTGTGACTTGGGTCAGAGATTCTTTCATAGGAAGCAAACGGCATACCCATATGTATTAGGAGCTCCATCCTCTTAGTATTTATTTTTGTGAGAATATGATATACTGTAAACATCAGCCCTATTTTTTCAGTTTGAGTTAATCTACTGTATAATAGTCATATACTGTAACTAAGTGAGATAGCAGTTTGGTCATTTTAATATATGGTTTGATCCTTTGATAGTGTAACTAATGGAGTTTTTTGAACACACATGTGTTACCTCTTTTTTCTGAGGGGTCATTTTTGCAAGCAGCATATATACCAAAAGTGAATATTCCCAGTTAGTTACAATCAATATGCAATAATCCATCCTGCTGTGGTTGTTGCATAATTAATTTGTTACTAACTGCCTGGGTAGAAGAAAGTGTAGATGCAGTCATAAAATAAATAACCAAAACAAAATTTTACTCACTAAATTTACTTTGGGGCAGCAGATGATCTTGTTTTGGTGTCAAAAAAGAAGCAGAATTAGAGAAAAACATACTGCAATGGAAAACTAGTGTGAAAGTCAAAGGTCTTAAGGTTAAATATTGGAAAGGTGAAAGGTGTGTAATAAAGAGATAAAGGTGGTGGGAGAAACTCAAATGCATGCTTTGACATAAAAGATTTAGTGGTGTGAAGGGTAGTCTGAATTTAGGTATTTTGGAATTGTTTTGGAGAAAGTAGAGAAATATCATGTCAAAAGTAGACAAAAGGTCAGGGGCAGTATTGATTGCCAGGGTAAGAAGTGCATGGAAAGAATTTACAGGACTTCTGAATGATTCTCTCTTACACTTATGGGTGAAGTTTAGGAACACTATGTGAGAAGTAGTAAGCCTTATGGAAGTAAGACATGGCTGATCAAAACTAAAAATGAAGCAAAAGTATAAAGAACAGAGATAATGATGGTGTGTATGTGGAGTGTCACAAAACTAGAAAAAGACTAATACCAAATTAAAAGAAAGGCTTGGTTTGGAGGTGATAGATGTTGTGCTGCTGAGAAACAGACTTAAGATGTTTTATAAGTGTTATGAAGCCCAAAAAAAGCCTTTAAGGTCTTTTTACATAAGAATGAACAATTAATAGATGCCTTTCTTTAGTACCTAAACTAAAATGTTACCAAAATATTATATTAATTGATTATTTAGTGTTAGTATTTTTTATTCTTTTTGACACCAATAATATATATCAATTTGGTGTTTTTATGCAAATCCCTGGACCTCTTTATATCTGTGATAAGTTTAAAAATGGAGTCTCAGGGAGGGTACGCTGACACACACTTGCTGCCATTCTTCTCTGTGTAAAACATCTTTTTTGTTTTGTTTTTGTTCAAGTCTGTGATTTCCTACTTTTCAATTAGTGGATTTTGCTTTGAATTCTGATTAAACTAACACTTATCTATTGGATTGAAGCTATACTACCAGTACTACCTGTTTGAGTTTCCAGCCCAGTGCCTGCCCTGACTTATGCACTTAATCAGTTATAAAGTAGCCTTACTGACTTTCGTTTTATACATCTCTTTTGGCTTTTTTGTTTTTTTCTATGAACACTTGAGTGGATCCATACCTTAACCCCGCTGACATCAACTTTCCATGGAGACTTTGAGCTCAAGTGGTGATTACTTTTTCATGTATATTATTCTGCATATTTTTCTGCATCAAAAACTCCAAGATGATCAGTTTGTTTTTCCACTGGAGAATATACAGTGGAACCTCGGTTTGCGAGCATAATTCGTTCCGGAAACATGCTCGCAGTCCAAAGCACTCGTATATTAAAGTGAATTTCCCCATAAAAAATAATGGAAACTCAGATGATTCATTCCACAACTCAAAACTATTCATATAAAAATGATTAATACAAAATATAAAGTAAAAATACATAAAACAAATTAACCTGCACTTTACCTTTAAAAAGAATCATGGCTGGTGTGAGTGAGTTTCTAAACTCTTGTGGGATTCCACCCAACGGGACGACACGCGGAACAGTGTCCCAAAGCAATCGCAGTCCCCCAGCGCTGTAGCAGTTTGCCGTATAAGCATAAAAGATTGCGGACATGCAGACGGAGAATAGGAGACGATTGCCCGAGTGAGTGAGTGTGTGTGTGTGGGTGTGGGTGTGGGTGTGTGTGAGAGTGAGTGAGTGAGTAAGTGACAGACAGAGTGACAGTGACGTGCGCGCGCAAGAGAGAGAGAAGAACCATCAGCTCAGTTGTGATCACATGACGCTCAGCAGACAAACTGTATCCATACTACTCGTATTGCAAGACATCGCTTGTTTATCAAGTCAAAATTTATTAAAAAATGTAGCTCGTCTTGCAAAACACTCGTAAACCAAGTTACTCGCAAACCGAGGTTTCACTGTACTTTTAATGCAGCAGTATGCTAAACTTTCTAATAGGGGATAGTGACATCAACTGGCTGTACTTGGGAGCTCATCAGCACTATTAATTCTGAAGGGCGCCATCCCACTCAGGGTTTATAATGATCTTTGTGCAATGAACCTTCTTTATCTCACATTGAGTCTTGTGTTATCCATGACTTCAATGATAAAGCAATAGAACCATATGATTAATTTAGGAATTCAATCCTAATACGTCATGCAAAAACAGAAACTTTCCAGCGCTAAATGAGGCAACTTTGTCTGGGTGCGTTTATTTTGTAAAGGTCAATGCAGAACCTTGCTGTAATTGGCTAGAATTGTTAGCTCTGAGCTGAACATCAAATAAGTAGCCATTTAATGCCAATATCCTTCCAGTATGTGGCTCTAAAACTGTTAACAGTATCTGCTGTTATTCTTTTAACTGACTGTAATATCAACAGTTATACTCCTACATATAAGCTGTAACAAAAAGGCACTGTATAGGTGCCTGACCTGACAAAGAAAGACACAGAGGCACGTCTAAAACCAACAAGACTTTTATTTTTCTTCACCCCTGGGCACACGTCTTCCCCGTGACCCACAGGCAATACACAGTCACAGGCAGCAATCACAACAGCACCAAACACTCTTCTCCTTTACTACCACTCCTCCACAAGCGTAGTCCTCCTCCTCCTCCTCCCGACCCTGGCTCTTCGAGTGGTGTTGGCTGGCCCTTCTTATAACCCACCCAGAAGTATTCCAGGTGCTTGACCACCTGGTCCTAATTACACCTCCAGGGTGGGGCTGAAGATTCGTCCAGCCAGGCTGCTGAGTCCATGCAGCTCCCCCTAGTGGCCATCCGAGCCCCCAACCAGGCTGTAGAGGACTTCATCTCCTATGGAGCCCTGCGGGTGGTTGAGGAATCACTGTCAGCCAGGGAGGCTGCCACCAAGCATCCTGGGGGTGGTATTGGAACATAAGCAGTAGGGGCGTCCCTGCCAGACATGGGACCCAGCTGTCCTTCACAAAGCATACACAAAGTGTTATTTTTTCATGGTTTTCCTTTTTTTTCATGTTTAGCGTTTTCTTTATCTCATTAAGAACTTTGACTTTGATATATTTATCTATTAGTTGGTGTTTAATGTCAAATATTAGTTTGTATCCAGAAATATAATGTCATCTTTTCCATCATTCCTATTGCATTCCTTTGAATATTTGTTTAGTGCTTTAAGCATGGGAAAGGTGCTTTATTAATAAAATGTATTATTATTTATTATTGTTAAATGTTTGTATTGTAGTATCTTGTACTTTTACTTGTAATACTAAAAATTTCATAGTTGTTGCTCTGAAATAGCAGGTCAGTTACTGAAGGCCAACTTAAATTGTTTAATAACCACTGTAAATGTATGGACACCATTTCCGCTTTTATTTTTAACTTTATTGGTGTTCTCCATGAAAGAGCTGCATTCCATTTCTGACTATATCTCACTGGTATTATTCAGATCCCACCTCCAGAGATCACTCTAATCTTTTTATGAGAAAGTTTACTTTCCAGTTCTGTTATTTTAAAAGATAGTAAAGTCACATAATTAAATAGTTGTAAACTAGGAAAATATCTTGAAAAATAAAAGAATTTACAGTGTTGGTGACTAGGAGGTTAGGATAGTACTTTGCAATGAGCTAAAGGGTAAGTAATAGGGAGTCATTTATTATTTACTGAATTATTAGTAATGGCAACAGCTTGCTTATCTTTACACAGCAGGCACTTCTTTTTAATTAGAACTAAACTGGGAAGATGTTACATTTGGAAAGCAGTTTTTCATGAATCTCAAAGGAAAGACAAAATTTTTAAATGATATTTTCAGTTGGAAGCCAGTTAGATAGCTGATGCTCATGTAAAAATAAAATGGTTATAAAGGTCATAAGAATTAGAACTTAAACTGGCTAAATTAAAACCCCTGTGATTAGTTTTGTTTCTTTCTTTTAAGTTAAATATTTTAGTTTTACTAAACTTGTATGAAAAATAATCTTTCATTACTAATTTATATGGTGACTGTTTAAATGCTTGTTCAGAAGAAATGTATTTATGTTTTGATTTTATTCTTATTAAGGTGGTACCTTATCATGGCCACGCATGTGAACAGCTGTTTAAAGGAAATTTGAGACTTTAGTGATTTTATAGCTTACCCACCTGTGAACAGCTGCCTCAGTCAAGGTGACTTACTAGCTTGGCATAAACAGACCAAATGGTTGTCTTAGTGTTACTCGACACCTTTTCCACTTTCCACTGGTCTGCTCCTTGTTGAAGGGGTGCCTAGCCCCTACTGTGAGAGTAGGGTAATTACTCACACTAGGTGCTCTTAATACTATTCTTTGGCCTAACCAGACCTTATAAATTGGTTATTGTAATAAAGTAAAACAAATAAAAGCACAGTAAAACCAATAATAGTAGAAGTTAAGAAATTTATAAAAAAGAATGTTTTAAGGATACTTTCTGTAAGTCTACAGATGATTAAGGCAGAGTGATGGCTCTGAGGCTAAAGGTCTGTGCTGGTATGTGGAAGGTTACTGCCAGAGGTGATGCTCCTCTTTGGGCTCTTGAGCAAGGCCCTTAACCTGCAACTCGGGGTGATGTATAATGGTTGACCCTGAGCGTTAACTTCCAAAGGTCATGCAAAAACACAATTTCCGCTCAGCATCTATGCTTAAAAACGTCCTTCAGTCTGTAGAGAGGTCTTTTATTCTGCCATTTTCAGTGGGACTGTAGAAGTCCTAACTGGGTGATGGTGAAGATCTTCAAATCTTGCTATGTTTTTCTCTGCAGCATGCTTCTGAGACTTAAAGGCCCCTCTCCATTTGCAGTTAGAAATGATTACAAAGTGTGTTCTTTTCTCGTACTTATGCCCATAGTAATCTCAATTACCTCACCAGGGGTGGGCTGCAGTGGCTACAGGTTTTTGTTCCAACCCAATTGCTTAATTAGAAAACAATTGTTGCCAATAATTTAATTTCATGGCTTGTTACTACTTTAACTCTGCCATGTTAGGTCATTCTCATATCCTAGATTTTCTTCCCCTTTCTAAGGATATTATCCAAATGATTTGATGTCTAAAACCGGATGAGTAATTCTCAGTCTATTACTTTTTTCTCTTCACTTTCCTTCCAAGTATTTAATTAAACCCAGTAGTGCACAATAAATACACACAGGTAAATGGAAACAAGCTAAATGGAGAACTGCTGGTTTCTTTTGTCATTTGCATCTTATTGCTAATAAAGAACAATTAAAAACCAAGACTACAGCTGTTTAAGACTAAAATAGGCAATAAGCGTTCAAAATTTTAATGAGCGAGACGACAAAATGAAGTAGAAGTGTTAGTTGAGCAATAAATGCGTCTTATTAAGCAACTGGGTTTGGAACAAAAACGTGCCGCCACTGCAGCCCTCCAGGAATGACTTTGCCCACCCCTGCCTCAGACTAGTATGTGCAGTGTTTCACATTTCAAAAATAACTGATACACCATACTTAGCAGTCTGTTTTATTGTGGGGGATTCTGAAAGGATTAAATAAAATATACAGTGGTCAGATCAATAAAGCTTTATAATTTAAATCTAAATGTAGAATTTTGCAATAATATCACATAAAAGATGCATGTGGCTTTTATTTCAAAATATCTATGTGCAGGATCACATAGTGGAGGGGAACTACACAAACATAAACTGCTTTAATTAAATAACCTCTAGTTTATTTTATAATCAATAATAAAAAGAAGTGAGAGTTGGAGCAAAAGATAAGATTTAAGTTAACGTCTTAAATAATGAGACAAGGTCACAAGACTGGTTTTACAACTGGGAAGAGAAACTGCATCTTTTTTATGAACATTTTGTATTTAAGTCTTTATTAACAGATTTTACTACCACTACCACCTTCTTCCAATGAACAGTCTCCCAAAACTATCCTTACTACAGCAACAACTTTACCACATCAACTAGAATGACACAGCACCAGTTTTGAATGGCTATAACAGGAGACCAAGTTACACACAGGAAAACCTGTGGGACCAGATGCAGTCCTTGAATTCTTAATGCCTGTGCTGACCAATTTTGTGGTGTCGTCTGTCACCTGTTCAGTCTGTTCCAAAAGCTTCAAAAGTGCAACTGCAATGGAAAACATCTTGCATTTTACTGTTCCAGAGAAGGCAGGTGCCTCTTCACCTAATTAATACAGACCAGTTACACTTACATCTCACATCATGAAGACCTTTTAGAGACTGGTTCTGAACTATATAAATCCTCTTGTGGTAGACCACTTCACCTCTCAGAAGTTTGCCTATCGGACAAAGTTTGGAGTGGAGGATGCTCCGCAAGGCTTATTCTCACCTGGCCAAAGCTAGCATAACTGTGAGTATTATTATTTTTTTTATTTCTCCAGTGCTATCCAGCCATCCATTTTAAGGGGTAAACTTGGAGATAATGCAGGTGGAGGACCATATGGTATACTGGATAATGGACTGTCTGTTGGGTAGACCACAGTTTGTGAAACTCAAAGACCGTTTCTTATATGGTTGTAAGCAACACTGGATCACCACAAGGAACAGTCCTGTCTCCTTTTCACTTTGCTCTTTACATCTCCAATCTATAATAATAAAAGGCAAAGCCCTCACTGACTGACTGACTCACTGACTCATCACTAATTCTCCAACTTCCCATGTAGGTAGAAAGCTGAAATTTGGCAGGCTTATTCCTTACAGCTTACTTACAAAAGTTAAGCAGGTTTCATTTAGAAATTCTACATGTAACGGTCATAACGGTCGATAACGGTCGACAACGTCCGCCATGTTGAACTTTCTTATTTATGGCCCCATGTTCACGAAATTTGGTAGGCGGCTTTCCTGAGCTAACCGAAACCGATGTACTTACTTATTTCGATGGTATGATGCCATTGTCGGCCGCCATATTGAACTTTCCAACGTCACCAATTTTCAAAATTCCTGTGTAGGTAGAAGGCTGACCCCATCTTTATGAAATTTGGTAGGTGGCTTCCCTGCGCTAAACAAAACCGATGTACGTACTTATTTCGGTGGTATGATGCCACTGTCGCCCGCCATATTGAATTTTCCAAACGTCACTAATTCTCCAACTTCCCGTATAGGTTGAAGGCTGAAATTTGGCAGGCTCATTCCTTACAGATTACTTACAAAAGTTAAGCAGGTTTCATTTCAAATTCTACGTGTAATGGTCATGACGGTCAACAATGTCCGCCATGTTGAACTTTCTTATTTATGGCCCCATCTTCTCGAAATTTGGTAGGCGGCCTTCCTGCACTAACCAAAACCAATGTACGTACTTATTTCGGTGGTATGATGCCACTGTCGGCCGCCACTTTTCAACTTTTTTTTTTTGAACTTTTCAACAGTCTTTGTTACTTATAGGCCCATCTTCAAGAAATTTGGTACACGGGTTCCCAACGCTAACTGAATCCTACTTACGTACATATATACGTCCATAGCCTGCAGCTCAGTCACCGTGTGAGGCGGCATTGGGTCCCCTATCCCAACGCCTCCCATGTGTGGCTGCCTGCCTATATAAGGCGTCCGTCGCTCCAGTCTCTACATTCCCTTCCTTGCTTCGCCACGGGATTCACGTCTCCCTACTGATAACTACAGCCTTTTTGTTTAATCCACGGCTTCTCCGCTGTTTTATTGTTTGTTTATTACAATTATAGTTATATAGGTATTTTACACTTACTTTACATTGCTCAGGTACCCATTTCCTTTATCATTCTAACCCCCATTACCATGTCTATCGAGATGATCACTATCGATCAAAGAACTATAACTTACTGAGTGGTTTCCATGCCCGGAGATACCACCTACCTTTTCCATTCTCTTTGTTACATATTGCATGGCCATATCAGGCTCACTCTTGATATCCGGAGGAACATTGTGTCTTATGTATTGAATGACTGGGACAGGTTCAAGGTGTGGACTGATGACGGTACAGGAGATAATTATCTACTACACAGGAGCACTATAAGAGTGAAATGCTTAAGCCCTTCACCTGTGGTTCTGCATGTGAGTTGATGGCTGTCGCTGAATTGTTCGGTTGTCGCTTTCAAGTGTACCGAAATGGCCAAATATTTTACACCTTTCGACAACCGCCAATGCCTCTTAAACATCTTAGATTCACAGGTGACGGTTTCAGTAGTGGACACTTTGATGTTTATGAATGTTTAAACTCTCAAAAGCTGGATGTGATTTTATCGCTGAAACCGGTTGTGTGCTTACAACGCTTGACAGATGCCGAATGTCACTTCAATACAACAAATCCTGCAAATACTGTCATAATTGAAACAAACCATGAAACTCAAATCGATTATGACAGCAGCAATCCAAGCTGTGAGATTTGAGACAAGACTACTGTTCACATGGCCAACTGTAAGTTGCATACTCATGAGTAAGCTCAGCGCACAGCTTGGTCCTGTTACAACCGGAGGGCCGAACTGACAACGTGGTATACAAAGAGATCCTTAACAAATAATTATTGGCATATTTTCCCTCAGTTTAAAAAGGTTACATTTTCTTAATGAAAATTTTAATGCAGTACTTCGCCGCTGCGAAGCGCAGGTATTTTACTAGTTATAAATATAAAATCAGGTCATGTCACTTGCAGAAATTCTGAGATAATTCTGCACTCATGGGGGGTGTACTGATAAAAGGAATGGGACAGAGTATAGGAGTCATTTGGAGAAATTTTTTTTTTGGTACAAAGAGAATTGTCTACGTTTAACATACCAAGGAGCTGGTTATTAACTTTCACAGCACCAAAGAACCTCTGTGTCCAGTCACTACGCAAGGATTGGATGTAGAGGTGTTCCACTCGTATAAGTACTTGGAAGTCCCCGTTAATGACAGGTTGAACTGGTCTCAGAACACAGAGCAACTATATACAGTAAAAAAGGCCAGAGCAGGCTCTTTGCCCTTGGGAGACTCAAGTCAAGTTGGGGAGCATGCTCCTGTACAGTGCATTGCCACACCCACCACACGACAAAACATCTTGGGGATCCTGGTTGGCAACCCCCCAGGCAGACACGCGGTCCAGTCCCACCCTCCAGAAATGACCCTCTATCTGCTGCAGCCAAGTGTTACATGGGCAACCCCTTGGCCTGGTCCAGCCACTTGGGTCCCCAACAATGAGGATCCTACGAGCTGTATCACCCTTGGTTAAAAGCATCACATGGTCATAGTGCCATAACTGACACTCCCTCACAATGCAGGTAATGTGGCTCATTCAGGATTCCATGAGCAACCGCTCATTTGACACATTTAAACCAATGGTACCCATGGATTTTCCAGAGAGACCCAGTACCAAAGAAGTCTTCGTCTCAGGTCACTGTATAGCGTCCACCCTCACAACCATGTAGCAAGACAGGAAGCATCAGGACTCTAAAGACTTGGACCTTTGTCCTTTTGATTAGATATTGGGAGCATCACACACTCCTTTCCAGCGATCTCATGACCCCCCCATACTCTCCCAATCTGTCTACTGACTTCAAAGGAAGAGTCACCAGTGACATGAATGTCACTACCAAGGTAAGTAAACCTCTTGACGAGGTCAACACTCTCTCCGCAAAGAGTCACACTGCTGATGGATGTTCCCAAGCGGTCATTAAAGGCCTGCATCCTGGTTTTTATCCAAGACACTTGCAAGCCCAGACACTCAGACTCTTCACTCAGTCTCTCAAACGCCCCAATCAGAGCCTTCATTGACTCTGTGAAGATCACAGCATTGTCAGCAAAGTCCAGATCCGTGAATCTTTTTTTCACCAACAGATGCCCCACAGCCGCTGGACCACATGACCTTGCCCAACATCCAGTCTATACAAGCATTGAACAGAGTAGGAGCAAAAACACACCTTTGACAAAACCCAGAATCAACTGGGAAACAAACAGAGGTTCTGCCTCCACTCTGCACAGCACTCACAGTGCCAGTGTACAGGCCACTCATGATATCCAGCAACCTCAAGGGGATCCCACGAACCCTCAGGATGTCCCACCAGGCAGCTCAATCAACTGAGTCAAAAGCTTTACGAAAATCAACAAAGGCTACAAGGAAACTCTGCCGATATTCGCGTTTGTGCTCCATGAGTGCCCTCAGTGCCAGGATGTGGTCGATGGTAGACTTCTTAGGTATAAAACCAGACTGTTGCGGTCGCAGGTAGGTGAGCAAGTGATCACAGATGCTATTAAGGACAACCCTAGCAAGGACCTTATCTGGTACCGAGAGCAGTGTTATCCTCCTGTAGTTGCTACAATCCAGGTGATCACCCTCCCCATTCCAGATAAGGATGACAAGTCCCATTTTCCAGTCAGTTGGGATGATGCCAATCTCCCAAATGGAAATAAAGATTGCTTGCAATGCCAGTAGGACAGCCTTAACACCAGCCTGGAGACATTCACCCCGGATACCACAGATCTCTGCAGCCTTTCCTCCCCTCAGCTGGTTAACCACCTGTGTAATCTCAGTGAGATAGGGTGGTTCATAGCTAATTGGAGGATCAGCCTCAAGAACCATGGACCCAGAGATATCCAGCGTCCTAGATGGAGGATCAGCTTTGAACAGCTGCTCAAAGTAGCCAGCCCAGCGGGTCACAACTGCAGTGTCATCCGTAAGGACCGTTCCATCAGCTGCCCTGACTGCAACTCTCTGAGGAACAGATTTGGATGTGCATAATGCTTCATTTCCTCTGTAAGAAGGACGTGGGTCACTAGACCACAGATGGTGTGTCACTTGCTCACAGATTCCTCTAACAGTTAACACTAGAATTACCAGAGCCTACGAAAAAACTCATAAATCCGTCCCACCTTAAATCGCTTCTTAAATCCCTTCACACCTCTCCGCCAGCGTCCTTTGTCTTCTAAATGTGCTGATAAAGAGAAGCTAGAAGCAGCCGGCTATTCCATCCCCCCACCAATTTAGAACGTGCACGAACTTCTCCAAGCCCATGCCTTGATTGAGTATCTGGGAGTGAAGTGGAGTTTTAGAGTGGAAATAATAGATTGTTATTTGGAACACACACATTTCATGTCCGTTCCGTTTCTACAGTAATCTGTGTAAACACATTGTTAAAACAGAAACGTTTTTTATATTCTAGTAGTAGATGACAAAATGTAGGCATAAACTATATAATGTATGAAGCCTGAAGTCCAAATATCAAAGAAATATTTTCACAAAAGGTACAAATATAAAACAACAATTGCGCTTTTATTCAAAAATGTAGCTGCAGAAAAAAAAGCCGCCTTAACATATGACATTGACACCCACCAATTACGATTGCGATTGAATAAAAGCATACATTTGATTTCAGTCTGTAACAGCCGGTGTAATTTATGATCCTTATAAAGGTTAGCTTTGTTTTGTTTTTTTTTAATTCACTTTTCATTCTCTCAGTCGCGTTCAGAATCAATCCATACAACCCCATCTGACACGGCTGTTTTCACATAAAGACGCGCAATAGCTCTGCAGTGTACCACAATGCATACTAACGCACGCCCCACCCCCAAAGGGTTCTGACACACAAACGCTGGTGAAGCTGCCTTCTTCGTATCTCACTGTCACTTGATTTTCTTTTTATTCAGTTTTATTGAGTGTTCCTGCCAGTCCCCGCATGTTGCTGTATGCTGTTTCTTTTGTACTCCAGGACATGCAGAGGAGAGAATGGTAAAGAGCAGTAACTTCGGCGCTATATGCAATCATCAGACACTCCCCATCTGTCCATGTCGCTCAAACACAGGAACATATGTTGGTGTAAAAGTATAACGAAACTGCACTTTTATTCAAGTGCACTTTTCCATTGCCTTTTCCTGTAAGAAGCAATGTACACACTTCTCTCTATGCTGTGGTTTCTATTACACACCTGAAAGAAAGAGACAATATATGTAAAAACATCATTGCACTAATGCAATATTATTTGAAAACGAACAGTGTCAGATCGGGTGTGAATTTATGCAGGAACTGGAAATTCTCTGATGTGGGATCAGTTCTGTATGGTTGTGGGCATGGGTGTGAGTGGTGGACATAACTGGGAATTACTGTGAATGTGTGTGGTGTTTTGAGATAATAAATAGAGCTGCAAATTACAGGGAATTCTCAGATCTGACGCTGTTCGTTTTCAAATAATATTGCATGTACTGAACTATTTTAGAATAAAAACATACATTTGATTTCAGTCAGTCTGTAAGAGCCAGTGTAAATGCATGATAATTGTAAAGGTTAGCGTATCACCCCACCCCTCCCCAACCCCCAACCTGACAATGCTGTTTTCACATAAAGACGCGCTATAACTCAAATGTGATTTTTTTGGGGACGCGCTATAGCTCGAATGTGATTTATTTGGAAACACGCTATACTCGAATGTGATTTATTTGGAGACGCGCTATACTCGAATGTTATTTATATAGGGAAGAAAGTACAATGTCAGGTGCTCATTCAGTGTAATACGAACCATACCACAGAGAGATGTGTACACTGCAACAAGTACACATGTTGTGAATGTAGGAAGGGTGTGAGGGAATTGTTAATATTTGAATGTGATGATTTTATATAGCACGGATCGGAAATCAGCAGATTTTAGCATTGCACCACGCAAGCTGTTGTATCAACCGCCTACTGTAACTTGCTTTATTTTTTCTTCACTTATAGTCTAGAATAAAAGTGCACTTGTTTTGTTATACTTGTACACCAACATATGTTCCTGTGTTTGAGCGACACGGGCATGCTCAAAAAAATAAACGTGTAATGCCACGAAAAGTTCAGTTCGCAAGCATTGGTACGAGAATGCAGTCACAAGTACGCTTTATGTGAAAACAGCATTCTCAGATGGGGGTTAGGATCCTGAACACCACTGAGAGAATGAAAGTGAATAAAAAAAAAAACCTAACCTTTACAAGTATCATAAATTACATCGGCTGTTACACACTGAAGTCAAATGCATGTTTTTATTCTAAAATAGTAAGAATAAGAGCAGTTTACTTCTCAAAACTGAATCGTGTGGGATCGAACTCATGACCTTTTGAATACTAATCAGCGGCTGATACCATTACACTACCGTGACAGCTGTAGTAAGTGTCTGTCAATGTGGCATGCTAAGGTGGCTTTTTTCTGCAGTTACATTTTTGAATAAAAGCATGCTTGTTCTGTTATATTTGTACCTTTTGTGAAAGTGTTTGATATTTGGACTTCATACATTATATATTTTATGCTTACATTTTGTCATTTACTACTACAATATGAAAACGTTTCTGTTTTAAAAATGTGTTTACACGGATTACTGTAGAAATGGAACACACGTGAAATGCGTGTATTCCAAATAATGATTTGTTATTTCCACTCTAAAACTCCACTTCACTCCCAGATAATCAATCAAGGCATGAGCTGGGAGAAATTGTGCACGTTCTAAGTTGGTGGGGGGATGGAATAGCCGGCTACTTGCAGCTTTTCTTTTATCAGCACATTTAGATTAACAAAAGACACTGGCGGAGAGGTGAGAACGGTTTTAAGAAGCGATTTAAGGTGGGACGGACCTACGAGTTTTGTCGTAGGCTCTGGTAATTCTAGTGTTAAACATCTCTTTATCTGCCTTCAGAGCCCTCGCAGCCGTCTGTCTCAGTTCCCAGTACAGATCAGAGTTGTCATTGAGCCATGTGCTGCGACTCCTCTCGAGGATGTCCAGGGTGCCCTGCGAGATGAAACACCTCCTTCTGGGAACACCGATAACACCAATACAATCCTCGGCGACCTTCAGGGTCTTGTCATGGAAAGTCTCCCACATCACATTAGGATCAGCAGTCACACCCAAATCTGCAAGTTCCTCACACAAACTGCATGTAAACTTGTTAAAAACAGCCTGGTCTTGGAGTCTGGTCAAGTCCAGGTTCATTTTCCTATTTGGTGGTAACCTACTGGACCTAAGCTGGATTCTAACTGTTGCAACAACAAGTCTGTGGTCAGAATTCACAAACTGGGCACTTCTGTAGACCCTGCAGTTTTGCAAGAGGCTCCAGAGTCTGCCCACAAAGATGTGATTGATCTCCTTCACCACACCACCTGCATTGGAGTACTAAGTCCAACGATGTGGCTCAGGGCACTGGAACCAGGATCCAGCGATTTACAGCCCCTGACCTTTTGCAAAGTCAAGGAACATGGGGCCACTTTCACCTCGATCACCAGACCCACGGGGACTGTGACAATCCTCATAGCCAGCCCTGTCAGTGCCAGTGGCTGCACTGAAGTCACCCAAGACCAGAGGAGTGTCAACCTTGTGGGCACCCATCAACCACTGAGCGAAGTTGCAAATAAAATGTCTCCCTCGCCAAAACATCACTCACCGCAGTCAAAGCATATACTGAGACAACAGACCAAGCACCCAGGGAGCGCTGTAATCTGAGTCTCATAATACGCTTGTTGAAAGAAGTGGCATCGGACCATCGGAAGAAGCCAATCCGCTACAGCAACAGCTACTCCCCGAGTATGACAGCCATCAGAGCGACCAGACCAGTAAAATGTGTATCCACCTACAGAGATCTGGCCAGTCCCTGGTCTGCACACCTCAGAGAATTCCGCCACTGAAATGCAGAGTTTATGCAGCTTCTCCGACAGCAGAGGAAGATGATCATCTTGTCGGAGAGACAAGACATTCCATGTGCCTAACCATATGGGCTGCCTCAAATTGGGACCCGAGTCCTGCTGTGCAGTGGGCGATGCCTCGGCAGTACACCAGTTACAATCCCCAACAGACCTGACCACATTGTCTCTCCAGTGGTTTCGACTTTTCCGGGGATAGAGCTCCCAAGGGCTTCCCCTGTCCCCTTCATAATGCGAGCAGCCTTCCTATGGGCGGCTGTAACAGAGCTACTCCCGGAGAGAGCAAATCCTTTCTGTCGTCTCAGAGCTGTGTGCAGTTTTTTACGGTGGCTCGAGTGCCAATCCTGCCACCAAACCCCTATGATTTCCCTTGCAAGTTGGAGGACCGCTTGTAGAGCTGGATGCAGTTTAACGTCATGCCCTGGAGACTGCACTCCTTTAATGTCCAAAGTGACATCCTTCACATTTTCTATAACTCTTTGATGGCCAGTGCAGTTTTCTGCACTGTGGTGTACTGGGCTGGTAACATAATTTCAAGAGAGGTCTACTGAATCGACTAGCTAATTAAAAGGGCAAGCTCAATTATAGGATGTATTCTGGGACTCCTTAAGGTGGAAGCGAAAGAGAATTAAAGCAAAACTGAGAGCCATTATTAAAAATGCTGCACATCTTCTATCTGACACGTCAACACTGAGTACTTTGAGTCAACAAATTATTCAGCAGAAGTGTGTCAAGAAATGCTACTGGGGTTCCTTTATACCAACAGCAATGTTTGCATATTGCCTCACTGTGACTGTGATCAGAACTTTATATCTGGATTTTGCCCTTACATCTACTGTACAGTACAAAAGTCTCTCCTCATTAATCATGATAAATTATACAATAAGGAATATTGATGGGAAATCAATTCTAGCTCCTCCAGTGTTCTCCGGGTTATATTATTAATGTCACACACATTCAGTGCCCAAAAAATGAATAAATATTAGCAAATGCACTAGTTTCACAAAGCAAGTGTACAGTATATATATCTGGGAAGTTAACCAATCATACCTACTCAAATATGGATCTGAACTACACTTCCAGTTGCTTTCAGTGTTATGAAAAAATGTTGATCCCTTCATTATATTTATGTCATAAAGTTATCCAACACCTGTATTGATTATGTGAAAAGTTGATTGGACCCTTAGTTACTGACCCAAATATCTAACCAAAGTTAATTAGGCTTGAGGTGACTGATCACAGGCAGACCTGATTACAAGCTGCACAGTTAAATCTAAACATATCCATATATTGACCCCTACTGTTAAAGTGAAAATCACCATAAGGTTTCTATTCCTCGATCAAACGAAATTCAGGAAGATTTGTGGAAAAAAGTTGTTCGGATTTAACAATCAAGAAAACTCCGGCTTTCCTGTGGCCCGGTTCTGAATAGGCTGCTGTAGAAAAAATATGAACAGAGAGGCGGATGAATTTACTTCTCTTAATGTGCAAGTAATCTGATACAGGAATGTTGTTGGGAAAGGGGCAGAAGGTACACAAGATACATCAATGCTTAATTGTGGTTGGCTGCAGTATTCTCTGAAAATATTTGACAGTATATTTTATTTCTCTTGATAAACTAACTGTAACTAAAATAACTGTCACCTGCCATCACTTGAATCCCCTGACCGCTCATTAGTATGGTATCCCATGGTTCTTCCATTTTTGTCATTAGTACAAATGTTACATATTTCTTTTACAATTGCAATTGTTATTTTAGTTCTCCCTTACCGCAATTTATTTATACACATGTAACAAAGTATTGCAAATATCAGCAGTTCAAATATTATACAGTATTATTTTGGGTGTGTGTTAAAATTTGTGTCTAAAGACGAATTTTCTTGTGCATTCATGTGCATTGTTTTCACAATTTCCAAAATTATTATGTTTGAATACGTTTGTCATTTTATATTTCAGTTTTTATTCTTTTTTCGTCAGATCTCTGTTTTAAACTGGCGCTTTCACTAAACTTTAAAATTCCAGTGTTTAAAATGTGTATATATAAGGGGAATATGTGTGTGTGTGTATATATATATATATATATATATATATATATATATATATATATATACAGTAATCCCTCCTCGATCGTGGGGTTTGCGTTCCAGAACCCCCCACGATAGATGAAAATTCGCGAAGTAGAAACCATATGTTTGTATGGTTATTGTTATATATTTTAAGCCCTTATAAACTCTCCCACACTGTTAACATTATTAGAGCCCTCTAGACATGAAATAACACCCTTTAGTGAAAAGTTTAAACTGTGCCCCATGACAAGGCAGAGATGACAGTTCTTTCTCACAATTAAAAGAATGCAAACATATCTTCTCTTCAAAGGAGCGCCGAGGAGCAGAGAATGTCAGAGAGAGAGAGCGAGATAAAAGCAAACAATCAAAAAATCAATACGTGCTTTTAAGTATGCCGAAGCACCGCGATAAAGCGGCATTTTGTAGAGGAGCGTCCGTATCCTCTAGGCAGACAGCCTCTGTGCAAACAACCCCTCTGCTCACACCCCCTCCGTCACGTGCAGAGAATGTCAGAGAGGGTGAGAGAGAGAGAAAAGCAAACAATCAAGCACCGCGCGGGAAGCATATCTTATATCATTGAGGAGCTTTAGTTAATATGTAATACATGCTCTGATTGGGTAGCTTCTAAGCCATCCGCCAATAGTGTCCCTTGTATGAAATCAACTGGGCAAACAAACTGAGGAAGCATGTACCGTAAATTAAAAGACCCATTGTTCGCAAAAATCCGTGCACCAGCGAAAAATCCTTGATATATATTTACATATGCTTACATTTAAAATCCGCGATAGAGTGAAGCCACGAAAGTTAAAGCATGATATAGCGAGGGATTACTGTATATATATATATATATATATATATACTGCTCAAAAGAATTAAAGGAACACTTTTTAATCAGAGTATAGCATAAAGTCAATGAAACTTATGGGATATTAATCTGGTCAGTTAAGTAGCAGAGGGGGTTGTTAATCAGTTTCAGCTGCCATGGTGTTAATGAAATTAACAACAGATGCACTAGAGGGGCAACAATGAGATGACCCCCAAAACAGAAATGGTTTAACAGGTGGAGGCCACTGACATTTTTCCCTCCTCATCTTTTCTGACTGTTTCTTCACTAGTTTTGCATTTGGCTACAGTCAGTGTCACTGCCCAGCAGCATACAGCTCGATTGGCATTCGCCATAGAATACCAGAATTGGCAGATGCACCACTGGTGCCCTGTGCTTTTTACAGATGAGAGCAGGTTCACCCTGAGCACGTGACAGAAGTGAAAGGGTCTGGAGAAGCCATGGAGAACATTATGCTGCCTGTAACATCATTCAGCACGAGCAGTTTGGTGGTGGGTTAATGATTGTCTGGGGAGGCATATCCATGGAGGGTCACACAGACCGCTACAGGCTTGACAAAGGCACCTTGGCTGCCATTAGTTATCAGGATGAAATCCTTGGACCCATTGTCAGACCCTATGCTGGTACAGTGGCTCCTGGTGCACGACAATTCCTGGCCTCATGTGGTGAGAGTATGCAGGCAGTTCCTGGAGGATGAAGGAATTGATACCATTGACTGGCCACCACACTTTCCTGACCTAAATCCAATAGAACACCTCTGGGACATTATGTTTTGGTCCATCCAATGCCACCAGGTTGCACCTCAGACTGTCCAGGAGCTCAGTGATGCCCATGTCCAGATCTGGGAGGAGATCCCCCACAACACCATCTGTCCATCTCATTAGAAGCATGCACAGATGTTGTCAGGCATGTATACAAGAACACAGGGGCCATACAAAGTGCTGCGTACAATTTTGAGTTGCTGCAATTAAATTTTGGCAAAATGAACTAGCCTGCCACATAATTTTTTTCACTCTGATTTTTGGGCGTCTTTGAATTCAGGGCTCTGTAGGTTGATCATTTTCATTTCCATCAAACGATGTGGCATCCTTTCGCTCCTAACACATTACCCAGTCTATATCAGTATAGATATCCAGGAGGATTTATTTTTCCCATTGAGATCTGATGTGTTTTCAAAGTGTTCCTTTAATTTTTTTGAGCAGTTTATATTAATATATATATATATATATATTAATATACAGTGATCCCTTGCTATATCGCACTTTGACTTTTGCAATGGGTCTTTTAATTTATGGTACATGCTTCCTCAGTTGGTTTCCCCAGTTGATTTCATACAAGGGACACTATTGGCAGATGGCTGAGAAGCTACCCAATCCTCAATGATATACGATATGCTTCCTATGCGGTGCTTGGCATACTTCCCGAACAGCACGTATTGATTTTTGATTGTTTGCTTTTCTCGCTCTCTCTCTCTGACATTCTCTGCTCTTGACGGAGGGGGTGTGAGCAGGAGTGCTGTTCGCACACTGGCCTAGAGGATACGGACAATCCTCTAAAAAATGCTGAAAGACTACCTTCACATTGCTCCCTTCTTTGCAGCTGCTTGGTGGTGCTTTCCATTCTTAAAAGCCGAACAGCCCTATTGATTTTTGATTGTTTGCTTTTCTCGCTATCTCTGTCTCTCTGACGTTCTCTGCTCCTGACGCGCACTCCTTTGAAGAGGAAGATATGTTTGCATTCTTTTAATTGTGAGACGGAACTGTCATCTCTGTCTTGTCATGGAGCACAGTTTAAACTTTTGACTAAAGGGTGTTATTTCATGTCTAGAGGGCTTTAGTAATGTTAAAAAAATGTATTTAGAAGGTTGTAAACAGGTTTTCTATGCTCTAACTGAGAAAATATTCGATTTATAAATAAAGAATCCTAGAGTCTGGAACGGATTAACCGCGATAAACAAGGGTTTACTGTATAGGACAATAAGAGGGTGTTCCAACCCGACACAGACAGACACAGGAGACACAACTTCAAAAAACACACACTTTTATTTTTACTTTTTTCCCTTGTGAGAAACACCTTTCCCTGTTGCCCACAAGCACAGCACAGTCTCAAAGTAGAGCACAATACCATTTCTTTTCCTCTTTCTATCCTTTCTTCTCCACTTCTACAGGCAAGTTTCCAGGTGCAGTACCCCCTGGCGGTGCCCACAGATCCCAACAGGACTGTAACTCCAATTCTCATGGAGTCCGTGACTCCGCTGCAACCCGGGGGAGCTGCCAACTACCACTCCAGAGGAGGTAACACTTTGGCCATGCTTCCTCCCCTGGTCCTTACAGTGTGGAGGCATCCTGGCCATCTACCACTATATATACACATACAAACACAATGAATGCATTACCTGGAAGGTAACCACCCATACAATCAGATCGGGACTCGGACTACAAATGATCTGAATGTAATTGCTCCAATCTCCAGGCTGTCAAATTAACAAACCACACGCCGTGGCACAGTGTAAAGAGGTTTCGCCTCTGATGCTGATGTCCGAGGTTCGATCCCCGCGAGGGGTGCAGTAGAGTGTGTACACCTGATGAGCCCAAATAAGGGCAATACACATGTCGCGTACTCTTTGCATTTATTGACAATAAATTATGTAATATACAGTTGTGCTTGACAGTGACCTAAAACATCATCAGATTTTCACTCAAGTCCTAAAAGTAGATAAAGAGAAACCCATTAAACAAATCCGGCAAAAATATTATACTTGGTCATTTATTTATTGAGGAAAATGATCGAATATTACATATTTGTGAGTGGCAAAAGTATGTGAACCTCTAGGATTAGCAGTTAGTTTGAAGGTGAAATTAGAGTCAGGTGTTTTCAATCAATGGGATGACAATCAGGTGTGAGTTGGCACCCTGTGTTATTTAAAGAACAGGGATCCATCAAAGTCTGCTCTTCATAACACATGTTTGTGGAAGTGTATCATGGCTCGAACAAAGGAGATATCTGAGGACCTCAGAAAAAGAGTTGTTGATGCTCATCAGGTTGGAAAAGGTTACAAAACCATCTCTAAAGAGTTTGGACTCCACCAATCCACAGTCAGACAGATTGTGTACAAATAGAGGAAATTCAAGACCATTGTTACCCTCCCCAGGAGTGGTCAACTAACAAAGATCACTCCAAGAGCAAGGCGTGTAATAGTCGGCGAGGTCACAAAGGACCCCAGGGTAACTTCTAAGCAACTGAAGGCCTCTCTCACATTGGCTAATGTTCATGGTCATGAGTCCACCATCAGGAGAACACTGAACACCAATGATGTGCATGGCAGGGTTGCAAGGAGAAAGCCACTACTTTTCAAAAAAAACATTGCTGCTCATCTGCAGTTTGCTAAAGATTACGTGGACAAACCAGAAGGCTATTGTAAGAATGTTTTGTGGATGGATGAGACCAAAATAGAACTTTCTGGTGTAAATGAAAAGCGTTATGTTTGGAGAAAGGAAAACATTGCATTCCAGCATAAGAACCTTATCCCATCTGTGAAACATGGTGGTGGTAGCATCATGGTTTGGGCCTGTTTTGCTACATCTGGGCCAGTACAGCTTGTCTTCATTGATGGAACAATGAATTCTGAATTATATCAGAGAATTCTAAAGGAAAATTTCAAGACATCTGTCCATGAACTGGATCTCAAGAGAAGGTGGGTCATGCAGAAAGACAACAACCCTAAGCACACAAGTCGTTCTACCAAAGAATGGTTAAAGAAGAATAAAGTTAATGTTTTGGAATGGCCAAGTCAAAGTCCTGACCTTAATCCAATCGAAATGTTGTGGGGAAGGACCTGAAGCGAGCAGTTAATGTGAGGAAACCCACCAACATCCCAGAGTTGAAGCTGTTCTGTACGGAGGAATGGGCTAAAATTCCTCCAAGCTGGTGTGTAGTACTGATCAACTAGAACAGTAACTGGAGTTACTGGAAATGTTTAGTTGCAGTTATTGCTGCAAAGGGGGCTCACACCAGATACTGAAAGCAAAGGTTCACATACTTTGCCACTCACAAATATGTAATACTTGCAAAATACCCGCGCTTCACAGCGGAGAAGTAGTGTGTTAAAGAAGTTATGAAAAAGAGGAGGAAACATTTTAAAAATAACATAACCTGATTGTCAATGTAATTGTCAATTTTGGTAAGTGTTCACTACCCAAATCGCTACTCGTGAATGTAAGATGTTTAACAGGCATTCCCGGTATTAACTTGTGCTAAACGTACCATGGTGTAACGTAAGGGGAACTGACTGTAAAATGGCAAGGAGGTGCGTATTTTGAACGAAATGGGAGAAGACAGCGAAGAAGCGGAAAAGTGAGAAGGAAAACTGTTTAAATAAAGAGCTAGAAAGGTGAATGGAAAGAAGCAGCCAGTGGTAAAGCAAGGAAGACTCCATAATAAGGATGGTTGGGTGCACGTAGAAGGTGTAACAATAAGATTGTTAAGCTTTATGATAATGTTCGCGCACAGAGGCTTTAGAGAGACGCACTGGGAGAAATATAGAATGGGGAGGCCCATGTGACTGTTCTGCTGTTCTCCTTCGACAGTTCTGTGGCTCTGCATATTTGTATGCACCTCTCTAAAGTCAGTTTGTCTTCTCTCAGTAATCTTTGTTGCAAACTTGCATCACTGGTTCCGCACACAATTCGGTCACGTATAAGGGAACTTTTAATCTACCCGAAATTGCATGTGCCCGCCAACACTCTCAGATCTGTGACGTAGTTGTCTATATTTTCTCCCCCTGCCTGATTTCTTAAAAAAACTGAACCTCTCTACAGTTTTGTTTATTTTCGGGTTGTAATTTTCATCAAATTTACGTATCATCAAGTTCATGGTTAACTCATCAGGTATTACATCACCGGTCAGCGCCTGACACAATTCTCTGCCGCTCTCTCCAATAAGATAACGGAATAATCTGAACTTAGTGTTTTCCTCTGCCTCTGGCAGTGCAAGTTCTGTGTATATTCTGAACTCGTCCTTTCATGTTCTCCATGACTTCGGCAGGTCTTTAGCATTGAGGCTTTATACCCTGCGTCTTCTGATTAAACTTGTATCTCGCGAATATCTCGTGTGATCTAGTGATGTCCATGGCTTTATTTAATTTTAGCTCAGACCCGGCACTTAAAAGTTTCTCTCGCACTTTCACTGAGTTTGTGCCAAACACTATTCTATCCCTGACCATCTCATCCTCGCTTGCATAAGCACAGCACTTCACCAGCAATTTTAACTCCGTTAGAAAGTGATCAAAAGTCTCGTTTACACCCTGCGTCCTCTCAGTAAACTTGTATCTCGCGAATATCATATTCGTCTTAGGCATGATAAACCCCAGCGGCAGTGTGTCCATGAACTTAATTTAAACTTAAGCTTTACACCTTGCTTTCCTATTCGTTTGCATAAGCACAGTCATTCACCAGCAATTTTAACTCCCTTACAAAGTGATCACAAGTCTCGTTTACACCCTGCACCTTCTCATTAAACTTGTAACTTGCGAATATCGTATTTTTCGTAGGCATGACAAACGGCATCGGCAGCCTGTCTATGAACTTAATTTAAACTTAAGGTTTACACCGTGCTTTGTTTCCGCAGTAGCTGTACTTATGAATATGCTTGTATACGTCACTCGCTTTACAGTGGGTACGGAAAGTATTCACACCCCCTTCAATTTTTCACTCTTTGTTATATTGCAGCCATTTGCTAAAATCATTTAAATAATTTTTTTTTCCTCATTAATGTACACACAGCACTCAATATTGACAGACAAAAAAAAGAATTTTTGAAATTGTTGCAGATTTATTAAAAAAGAAAAACTGAAATATCACATGGTCCTAAGTATTCAGACCCTTTGCTCAGTATTTAGTAGAAGCACCCTTTTGAGCTAATACAGCCATGAGTCTTCTTGGGAAAGATGCAACAAATTTTTCACACCTGGATTTGGGGATCCTCTGCTATTCTTCCTTGCAGATCCTCTCCAGTTCTGTCAGGTTGGATGGTAAACGTTGGTGGACAGCCATTTTAGGTCTCTCCAGAGATGCCCCAATTGGGTTTAAGTCAGGGCTCTGGCTGGGCCATTCAAGAACAGTCACAGAGTTGTTGTGAAGCCACTCCTTCGTTATTTTAGCTGTGTGCTTAGGGTCATTGTCTTGTTGGAAGGTAATCCTTCGGCCCAGTCTGAGGTCCTTAGCAATCTGGAGAAGGTTTTTGTCCAGGATGTCCCTGTACTTGGCCACATACATCTTTCCCTCGATTGCAACCAGTCGTCCTGTCCCTGCAGCTGAAAAACACCCCCACAGCATGATGCTGCCACCGCCATGCTTCACTGTGGGGACTGTATTGGACAAGCGATGAGCAGTGCCTGGTTGTCTCCACACATACCGCTTAGAATTAAGGCCAAATAGTTCTATCTTCATCTCATCAGACCAGAGAATCTTCAGGTGTCTTTTAGCAAACTCCATGTGAGCTTTCATATGTCTTGCACTGAGGAGAGGCTTCCGACAGGCCACTCTGCCATAAAGCCCTGACTGGTGGAGGGCTGCAGTGATGCAGGTTGACTTTCTACAACTTTCTCCCATCTCCTGACTGCATCTCTGGAGCTCAGCCAAAGTGATCTTTGGGTTCTTCTTTACCTCTCTCACCAAGGCTCTTCTCCCCCGGTAGCTCAGCTTGGCCGGATGGCCAGCTCTAGGAAGGGTTCTGGTCGTCCCAAACGTCTTCCATTTAAGGATTATGGAGGCCACTGTGCTCTTGGAAACCTTAAGTGCAGCAGAAATTTTTTTTGTAACCTTGGCCAGATCTGTGCCTTGCCACAATTCTGTCTCTGAGCTGCAATATAACAAAGAGTGAAAAATTGAAGGGGGTCTGAATACTTTCCGTACCCACTGTATATTCTTTTGCAGCCTTCTCAATTGTGTAATGCATTTTTTGAACAGGTTTCATTTATCAAAGTGATCACTACCCAAATCGGTACTCGTGAATCTAAGATGTTCAACAGGCATTCCCGGTATTAAGTTGTGGATCTGCCTGCGAATATTTATCGGCAGCGTGTCTATGAACGTAATTTAAACTTAAGCTTTACACCTTGCTTTCCTATTGATAAGTGCACAAAGGCTTGTTCAGCGTCAGAGGGTTTCCGCAGTAGCTGCACTTATGAATATACTAAGCACAGTCCTTCACCCATGAATATTTAGCGTATATGGGCAGGCACTCAATTACGTGGGAGGCGTGATGATGCGGGATGCAACTCCGTCTCACACTGCGATCGAGCTGCAGGCTATGGCCGAATACATGGACGAAAGTAGGTTCCAGTTATGACCGTTACTCGTAGAATTTCATAATGAAACCTGCCTAACTTTTGTAAGTAAACTGTAAGGAATGAGCCTGCCAAATTTCAGCCTTCCATCTACACGTGAAGTTAGAGAATTAGTGATCATTCACTCAGTCAGTCAGTGAAGGCTTTGCCTTTTATTAGTAGAGATTTGATCATTTTCCTTAATAAATAAATAACCAAGTATAATATTTTTGTCTGATTTTTTAACTGGTTTCTATTTATCTACTTTTAGGACTTTTAGGAGTGAAAATCTGATGATGTTTTAGGTCATATTTATGCAGATATATAGAAAATTCTAAAGGGTTCACAAACTTTCAAGCACAACTGTATATCTCCCTATTATAAAAAAAAATCCTTGAAAAGAAAAGCAGGGTGTTGAGATTTGATCTTCTCAAAAGACACTTAAAAGACCCGCGAAACGCAAACAATATCAAATTAGAGCACGGCCAGCAAAACACTCAGTCGTGTAAAGTCACGTAGCACACACAGATCCTGTGCTTTCAGCACATATGAAGCGTATAAGGACAATACGTTCTAGATGAAATGTCAACGACTAAGCAAAGAAGAAAGAGCAGCACGGAGAAAAGAGACCCAAAAGCATTGGAGAGAGAAAAAGGTAGAGAAGAGATTATGAAAGCAGTGGAATTCGAAAGGCTCAGACAAACGATGGCGCGATAGACATGCAGAGAAAGGTAAAGAATATGAAAGCAGTAAAATTCAAAAGTATTATAGTGTCCCAGCCAGGTTGAAGCCTTTTTTGTTTTAAGTGACTGTTAGGTCCGATTGAGGGAGGGTGGAGTACAGCAAGGAAGACTGATAGCGGGGTATTGATTGATGCGATAAGGGGGGGCAAGACCCGGGGAATGAGGGGTTGGAGAGGGTGCTAGAAAGTTGTGTTTGGGGTTACGAAGTCGGCGATCATTCAAGTAAAACTTTTGTAAACCTTTATTTTGTCAGTCACTACAGTATCAAAAAAAAGAAAGTAAAGATTGCGTTAGTGCAAACAAAAGGAAATTAATCATTAGGACCAGGTGTAATCGAAAAAATAGCAGGACAAAGTTAGGTCAGAAATAAAAGGCAAAGAGCAGAAAATAAAGTCTTTTCACCTTCGCATCATTCAATGCACAAAACGTAGATTTACATAATAATGGATCATACACTATGAGAATCTGTTGGCCTACAAAAGTTAAAGCAACGACAAGTTTAATTTCAAAGAAAACACAATTTGGTCAGGTGTATATTTATGATCATGGAGAAGAGATGCAAATTTTAACAGGTGACAAGAAAGGTAATGTATAAATTCCGTGAATAACATTAGACACCAAAGGAGATCTTGATATGCCTTTCGTATTAAAATGTTTACAGTTTCCCGTAAGAATAGCTTTTGCTATGGCAATTAACAAATCACAGGAACAAACATTAGAAAAAGTCAGATTTTTTTATTAGAGAAACAGAAACAATATTCACTCACGGGCAGTTATACGTTGCGTTGTCACAATGTGTCTCCAAAAACGAAATCAAAATTCAATGTGATCTTGAAGAAAAGGTAATTCCAAATATTGTTTTTAATGAAGCTTTAACACTAAAATTACCAGAACCTATGAGAAAACCCATAAATCTGACCCAACTTAAATCCGTTCGCACCTCTCCGTCAGCATCTTTTGTCCTGTAAATATGCTGATTAAGACAAGTAGCAAGCAGCCTACTATTCCATCCCCCCACTGTCGCAGAACATTCCCAATGTTCTCCCAGCTCATGCCTTGTTTGATTATCTGGGAGTGAAGTGCTGGAGTTTTAGAGTGGAAATAATAGATTGTTATTTGGAACACATGCATTTCATGTGTGTTCCGTTTCTACAGTAATCTGTGTAAACACATTGTTAAAACAGAAACTTTTTCATATTTTAGTAATAAATGTTACAAAATGTAGGCATAAACTATACAATGTGCGAAGCCTGAAGTCCAAAGATCAAATAAACACTTTCACAAAAGGTTCAAGGACGATACAACAGCTTCCATGTCGTAGCGTAAGATTTGCTGATTTGTAATCAAGAGTCCCCGGTTCGATCCCGACTGCCTCCTATATTTGCTGTTTTCAGTAGTGAGCTGCTCTTATTGTTATTATACAGTACACACATACATTTGGTTTGCATCTGTAACAGACTGTGTGCATTTATATTACTGTACCTGTAAAAGTTACCTTTTTTTTTTCTCTTCTCTCAGTCACGATCACGATACATACTACCACCCTAGGGATCTGACGCTGTCAGTTTTTATTTGAAACTGGGAGTAACTGTAGATGTGAGTAGTGTTTTGAGGCAATGGAACTGTACATTCTCTGATCTGGAGGGATAAAAGCTGACACACAAATGCTGGTGAATTGGCCTTATTTGTATCTCACTGTCACTTTATTTATTTATTTTTTTTCAGTTTTATTGAGTGTTCCTGCACACGCAGAATTATTATGCATCTTATTGTTTATGATGTCAAAAAAAACAGAGACATAGGTATATATGATATTTGGAATTATTCATTATATGACCTTTTATGAGATCAGTTCAACACTATATGCAATCATAAAATTCAAGTGTTAACAGTTCACTCACATGCAAGGACCGCCCTTCCTACATTTACGACATGTGTATCTTTCGCAATGCGCCCACTTCTCTCTATGCTGTGGTTTCTATTACACACCTGAAAGAAAGACAATATATTTGACACTTTGAAGAAATAATTTTATGACCTGAATAGTACCAATCAGAAAACATCATTGCACTAATGCAGTATTGTTTGAAAATGAACAGCGTCAGATCGGGTGTGAATTTATGCTGGTGCTGTTACTTAGAGTCAGATCAGAAGAGGGGCGTTGGTGTTAGAGCGTGATCGTGATTGATAGAATTAAACTGAAAACAGCTAACTTTTACAATTACCATGAATTTATACCCAATTTTCAATATATTTGTCTCCTTTTTTTTCTTTGTGCTGCAAGAACCATCCTTCCTACATTTATGACGTGTGTACCTATGTAATGTGCACACTTCCCACTATGCTATTGTTTCTATTACATTTAAAGGGCACTTGACACTGACTCGGTTTACTTTCCTGGGGAAGTGGCTGTCTTGAAACAGAAGCTTGTCGATGTTGCATCCTCCTTTTCTTTTTCCACTGCCTTTTCTAGTAAGATGCGACAATGAAGTTCCTCTGCAAGTTCAGATTGAACGCTCTTCTTTTCACAGTGTCCCCCGTGCATGGAGAAAAAAAGAAACAGACAAATATATGGGACATTAGGTATAAATTTATGGTTCTTCTAACGCTTTAACCCCCAAATCCCACTCGCCCCTCCTGATCAGACAGTAACTAAGAGCGCCAGTATAAATTCACACCTGATCTGACGCTGTTCGTTTTCAAATAATATTGCATTAGTGCGATGATGTTTTCTGATTGGTACAGTGGAACCTCGGTTCACGTACGTCTCAGTTCACGTACAACTCGGTTCACAACCAAAAAGTTTGCCAAACTTTTGCCTCGGTTCACGACCACACACTCGGTATAGAAACAAAGCCAGTTTCCCTTTCGGTTTGTGCGCGCCTATGATTTCCACACGTGTAGCATTGTTCTCAGTCAGACGTGCCTGCCTGCTGCTGAGAGAGAGAGAGAGAGATAGAGAGATAGAGCTAGCCACGTGCCTGCCTGCCTGCTACTGACAGGGGGGGAGGGGAGGTTTGCGTGCATGTACGTGCCTGCCTGCTACTGACGGGGGGGAGGGGGGTACAGCAGAGAGAGAGCAAGCCGCATGCCTGCCTGCTACTGACTGGGGGGAGTGGGGTACAGCAGAGAGAAAGCAAGCCGCGTGCCTGCCTGCCTGGCTGGTTCATTTAAGCAGAGCCACTTACTTGAGCTATCTTTGTGCTCTACAGTATTTCGTGTGCTTTTGCAGTTAACTATGGCTTCTAAGCAAGTGAAGAGTGGTGAGAAGAAAGTTTTGAAGAAAATTTAAATCGAAGTAAAGAGAGAAATTATTGAAAAGTTTGAGCGTGGCGTTCGTGTTACTGATCTTGCCACCAAGTACAAGAAGTCAAAGTCTACGATTTCGACTATTCTAAAGCAGAAAGAATCTATTAAAGCAGGTGATATTGCAAAATAAGTTACAGCGTTAAACAGGCAGAGGCTTCAAGTGCTGGAAGAGGTGGAAAAACTGTTTACCAGTTTACTCATTTACCAATTTGAGAACCCTCGTGCTTTCAAGCAGCACAATGTAAACAAAGCCAGACTGCCAGTAATGTGGAGGGCAAACACGAAGGTTTGGGTCACAAGAACTTTGTTTTTGGAATGGCTGCATGAGGCTTTCACTCCCACCAGTTAAACAGCTATAAACACCAGAAATCCAAGAAATCACAAGAGAGAAAACACTTGAAGGAAAACATCCCACCATTGTGGAGCCAGACTCTTCCGCCTCACTTCATGCCAGAACTCGACTTATGCAAGGTTAGTTTTCTTGGTGGTTTTTGTATTACGGATTTTTCAAAAGTTAATTTTTCAGTTTGTAGCGTGAATTGTTGCAATGTTACTTTTCTCTTTTTTCCACTGTGCTTAAAACTCATTTCAAAAAAAGTGTTTACAGCGATCGGGCTGTAAGGCTATTAGCATGAACTCCTGCAATGTTGCTTTTTTGGTTGCTTGTGGTTGGTTTTTAAATTAAAGTTCGGATTTGTTCAAATGTTCCCCTCTGTTCAGAAAAAGAGTGAGAGAGAGAGAGCGTGTGAGCGAGCGAGCAAGCGCAGAGAGAGAGAGCGCGTGCTGCTGATGGGGGGGTGGGGGTTGTGGTCTGTGTGTGTGTGCTACAGAGAGA
Organism: Polypterus senegalus; assembly: GCF_016835505.1. Taxonomy (NCBI): domain Eukaryota; kingdom Metazoa; phylum Chordata; class Cladistia; order Polypteriformes; family Polypteridae; genus Polypterus; species Polypterus senegalus. The sequence goes on along the minus strand of NC_053162.1, from coordinate 111,521,835 downwards.
GAGAGAGAGAGAGAGAGAGAGCACGAGCGAGCCTGCTCGTGTAGCTGATCAGGGAGCCTGGGTGTTTTGTGTCAGTGTTATTCAATGTTTTTACATTAGTTTACTATTACACTGTGCATTCTATGGTGTAATTAACTATATTGTGCTTAATCTTTACATATATTTACATACAATTCGTACGGTCTGGAATGGATTAATTGTATTTACATACAATCTTATGGGGGAAATTGCTTCGGTTCACAACCAACTCGGTTTACGACCAGAGTTTTGGAACGAATTATGGTCGTGAACCGATATTCCACTGTACTATTCAGGTCATAAAATGATTTCTTCAAAGTGTCACATATATTGTCTCTTTCTTTCAGGTGTGTAATAGAAACCACAGCGTAAAGAGAAGTGTGCGCATTGCACCAGGTACCCATGTCATAAATGTAGGAAGGACGGTCCTTGTGTGTGTGTGTGAACTGTTAACATTTGAATTTGATGATTGCATATTGCACTGAACTGACCTCATAAAAGGTCATATAATGAATAAGTCCAAATATCATATATACATATGTCTCTGTTTTTGACATCATAAACCATAAGGTGCATACTAATTCTTTGTGAACTGGAACACTCAATAAAACTGAATAAAAAAAAAAAATAAAAGTGACGGTGAGATACAAATAAGGCCAATTCACCAGCGTTTGTGTGTCAGCTTTTATCCCTCCAGATCAGAGAATGTCAGGTTCCATTGCCTCAAAACACCACTCACATCTACAATTATTCCCAGTTTCAAGTAAAAACTAACAGCGTCAGATCCCTAGGGTGGTAGTATGTATCGTGATCGTGACTGAGAGAATAAAAGAGGGAAAAAAAAAAGGTAATTTTTACAAGTACAGTACTATAAATGTACACAGTCTGTTACAGACGCAAATCAAATGTATGTGTGTACTGTATAATAATAACAATAAGAGCAGCTCACTACTGAAAACAGCAAATATATCAGGTAGTCGGGATCAAACTGGGGACTCTTGATTACAAGTCCGCAAATCTTACTGCTATACCACGGAAGCTGTTGTATCGTCCTTGAACCTTTTGTGAAAGTGTTTATTTGATCTTTGGACTTCAGGCTTCACACATTCTATAGTTTATGCCTACATTTTGTAACATTTATTACTAAAATATGAAAAAGTTTCTGTTTTAACAATGTGTTTACACAGATTACTGTAGAAATGGAACACACATAAAATGCATGTATTCCAATTAACAATCTATTATTTCCACTCTAAAACTCCAGCATTTCACTCCCAGCTGGGAGAGCTTTGTGAAGGTTCTGTGATGGTGGGGGGATGTAATAGCAGACCGCTTGCTGCTTGTCTTAATCGGCACATTTACAGGACAAAATCCACTGATGGAGAGATGCGAACGAATTTAAGGTGGGCTCACCACCTATAGGGAGGGGCCAAGGGAAGTTTGGTGCAGTGTGAGTTGGTTGGTGGCCGAAAGCAGGGACCTTGGCGGTCCGATCCTCGGCTACAGAAGCTGGCTAGTGCACGAGGTAGTGGTTCCAGATATATGTAGTCGGGCTCACCTCGATGCACAGCTTAGAGTCTGGAACCAATCTCCTTAAGAGGGACTGGAGACTCTGCCACTCTGGAGTTTCCCCTGGTGAGAGGCGCCAAGTGGGTGTGGGCATACTTATTACCCCTCGACTTGGAGCCTGTTCATTGTCATTGGGGTTTAACCCGGTGGACGAGAGGGTAGTCTCCCTCCGCCTTCTGTTGGGAGGGAGTACCCACCCTTTTTGGAGTCCCTGGAGGGGGTGCTAGAGGGCATACCTTCTGGGGACTCCCTTGTACTGCTGGAAGACTTCAGTGCTCACATGGGCAATGACAGTGAGACCTGGAAGTGCGTGATTGGGAGGAATGGCCCTCCCGATCTGAACCAGAGTGGTGTTTTTTTATTGGACTTCTGTGCTCATCACAGATTGTCCATAACGAGCACCATGTTCAAGCACAGGGGTGTTCATATGTGCACTTGGCACCAGGACACCCTAGGCATCAGTTCGATGATCGACTTTGTGGTCATGTCGTCGGACTTGTGGCCACATGTCTTGGACACTCGGGTGAAGAGAGGAGTGGAGCTGTCAACTGATCACCACCTGGTGCTGAGTTGGCTCTGATGGTGGGGCGGGGGGGGGAGGATGCCGGCCAGGTCTGGTAGGCCCAAACGTGTTGTGAGGGTCTGCTGGGAACATCTGGCAGAGTCCCCTGTCAGAAGTAGCTTCAACTCCCATCTCCGGCAGAACTTCAACCACGTCCCAAGGGCGGTGGGGGACATTAGGTCCGAATGGGCCATGTTTCGTGCCTCCATTGTTGAGGCAGCTGACTGGAGCTGTGGCAGTAAGGTGATCGATACCTGTCATGGCGGCAATCCCCAAACCCATTGGTGGACACCGGCGGTGAGGGATGCCGTCAAGCTGAAGAAGGAGTCCTATAGGACCTTTTGTCCTGTGGGTCTCTGGAGGCAGCTGATAGGTACTGACAGGCCAAACGGAATGCGGCTTTGGTGGTTGCTGAGGCAAAAACTTGGGCATGGGAGGAGTTTGGGGAGGCCATGGAGAACGACTTTCAGACGGCTTCGAGGAGATTCTGGTCCACCGTCTGGCATCTCAGGAAGGGGAAGCAGTGCAGTGTCAACACCGTATATGGTGGGGATGGTGCGCTGCTGACCTCGACTCGAGATGTTGTGGGTCGGTGGGAGGAGTACTTCGAAGACCTCCTCAATCCCACTAGCATGCCTTCCAATGAGGAAGCAGAGCCTGGGGACTCTGAGGTGGGCTCTCCCATCTCTGGGACTGAGGTCACCGAGGTGGTCAAAAAATCCTTGGTGGCAGGGCCCCGGGGGTGGATGAGATATGCCCGGAGTTCCTCAAGGCTCTGGATGTTGTAGGACTGTGTTGGTTGACACGTCTCTGCAATATCGCATGGACATTGGGGACAGTGCCTCTGGATTGGCAGACCGGGGTGGTGATCCCCCTCTTTAAAAAGGGGGACCGGAGGGTGTGTTCCAACTATAGGGGATCACACTCCTCAGCCTCCCTGGAAAAGTCTGTTTGGGGGTTCTAGAGAGGATGGTCCGTCAGACAGTCGAACCTCGGATTCAGGAGGAACAGTGTGGTTTTTGTCCTGGTCGCGAACAGTGGATCAGCTCTACACCCTTAACAGAGTCCTGGAGGGTGCATGGGAGTTTACCCAACCAGTCTACATGTGTTTTGTGGACTTGGAAAAGGCGTTTGACCGTGTCCCTCTGGGAATCCTGTGGGAGGTGCCCCGGGAGTATGGTGTACTGGACCCCCTGATGAGAGCTGTTCGGTCCCTGTACAACTGGTGTCAGAGCTTGGTCCACATTACCGGCAGTAAGTTGAGCCCATTTCCAGTGAGAGTTGGACTCCGCCAGGGCTGCCCTTTGTCACCGATTCTGTTCATAACTTTTATGGACAGAATTTCTAGGCGCAGCCAGGGCGTTGAAGGGGTCCGGTTTGGTGGACTCAGGATTGGGTCACTGCTTTTTGCAGATGATATTGTCCTGCTTGCTTCATCAGGCCATGATCTTCAGCTCTCTCTGAATCGGTTTGCAGCTGAGTGTGAAGCAGCTGGAATGGGAATCAGCACCTCCAAATCCGAGAGCATGGTCCTCAGCTGGAAAAGGGTGGAGTGCCCTCTCAGGGTTGGGGGAGAGATCCTGCCCCAAGTGGAAGAGTTAAAGTATCTCAGGGTCTTGTTCACGAGTGAGGGAAGAATGGAGCGTGAGATCGATAGGCGGATCGGTGCAGCGTCCGCAGTGATGCGGGCTCTGCATCGGTCTGTCGTGGTGAAAAAGGAGCTGAGCTGTAAGGCAAAGCTCCCAATTTACCAGTCAATCTACGTACCTACCCTAATCTATGGTCATGAGCTATGGGTAGTGACTATTCTGTCCCCGAACGCCGTATTAGCGAGGCTTCTCTCCCAAGACCCAATCTGTACGGAGTCTGCGTCGCCCAACTGGTTGTAGTGAACGTGGACAGATAGTTTACTCACCAAGAAGTCAAGGCTGAGAGTCCGTATACTTTAATGTAGATTTCTTGCCATAAGTAATACAAGTATTAGGACGTAAAACCATTGATAACTTGAAGGTAAAAGGACGATAATTTCCTTAACCTAAATACAATATGGTGGGAACTAAAGTAAAAACAAAGCAGCGCCAATAGCAAAAAGGGAGCTAGGGACATATCAAATGTATTAATTAAATGGGGTTGGAGGTAGGAATGTACAAAACAGTTTAATTACAATATTAACACGTGCTGCTGTAGCAGCACACTCCCTGGTATCGTCAGATAGCACTATTAATCTTGAATATTAACATTACAAGAACAGCCACAATCAACAATAAAACTTAAATGAGTTCTCAGATTCAATAGTCACAAGTAAAACCTTTGTAACTGAAGATGGTGGAGATTGGTGTGACCTCTGAAGGTTCACGGTACATCAGCCATGGTGGGACTGAATTGGTCTTTGTGATGAAGTATCAGGACAACTTCGGTGACTGGTCTGAAGAAGGTCTTAGTCCCATCCCTGGCAGTCTTTACTTCAACCTTGTGGACCCTTCCATCATCACTGGGCATGGTGTTTACAATGAGACCCATGGGCCAATCAATCTGATGAGCTTGGTGATCCTTCAGTAAGACCAAATCCTCCTCTTGAAGGTTAGGTATTTGTACTTGCCATCTTCTGCGGTCTCGTAAAAGGTTCAGATACTCTTTTCTCCATCTTTTCCAGAAGCAATTGGCAAGGTGTTGTACATGTCTCCACTGGCTTTTGTGAAGGTCGTGGCTGCCAAAGACTCCATGTGGAGTCCCAATTTTCTGTGTCAAAAGGGCAGCTGGGGTTAGAATAACAGGAGCAACTGGATCTGAAGAAATTGGGTTTAAAGGGCTTGAATTAATTATTGCTGTCAATTCAGCAAGGAAAGTAGTTAACACTTCGTGAGTCAAGTGAGAAGGGTACACATCAATTAACATGGAATCCAGTATCCGTCTTGCCATTCCAATCATCCTTTCCCATGCTCCACCCATATGTGAGGAATGTGGTGGATTAAACTTCCATTCACAACCCTGACTTCGCAAGTGGTTTGCAATACGCTTGGAGTCAATCTGTAACTCCTTGCATGCACCAATAAAATTTGTTCTACAGTCTGACCTTAAAACCTTCACTGGTCCTCTGATGGCAAAAAACCTGCGGAGAGCATTAACCAAGCTTGAGGCGTCCATTGATTCGATCACTTCGATATGTACAGCTCGTACACTTAAACAAGTGAACATCACTGCCCACCTTTTATTATTAGCTTGCCCACCACGGGTTTTTCGTGCTGCAACTGTCCATGGTCCAAAAACATCAAGCCCAACGTAGGTAAAGGGTGGTTCTGTGCTCAGCCTATCAACTGGTAGGTCAGCCATTTGTTGATGTTGTTGCCTACCCCTTAGTTTTTGACACTTGACACACCTTTTTATAATGATGGCGATTTGTCTTTTTGCTCCAATGATCCATAATCCCGAGACTCTAATGGCACCTTCAGTGAGGTGTCTTCCTTGGTGGGAAACTTACTCATGATGATGTACTGCTCCTTCCCAAGGAAGCTTTCTCTATTCAAACGACCGCACACTCTCAGCATGCCAAGATCATCTACCATGGGATTCAGTCTAAAGAGGGGACTTCCCTTGAAGACCCGTTTTCCGGTCTTAAGATATTTCATCTCTTCTGGGAAGGTTTCCTCTTGTACGTGACGGATGATGTTTATCTCTGCTAGCTCAAGTTCTGATATACTTGGTGGCTCCTTGCACATGTGCCATCCATGGCTTGTTTGTCTTCTGGAAACACCAAGTGATGTGGGCTAAACGAGCCATCGTGTGAACAAGTTTTGTCCAAGAAGAGAATCGTTCGAAGCGGCATGACCCAAGGATTATGGCTGAGTGAGCCATGGTTCGCAGAGAGGTAACTTCAGGATGAATTTCAGGATCATCTGGGTCTATGAGATGATAGGTACTGGAAGATATTGCAGGAGGCCTACATAGCAGAAACTCTGGTCCCGAGAACCAGGAAGACTTAGCGAGAAGAGCAGCTGGGACTGATCTCGTAGCAATGTCTGCAGGGTTCATGTCAGATGGAATATACTGCCATTGTTCTGGTTTGCTGGTCTTCCTTATATGCTCTACTCTGTTTGCAACGTATACATAAAATCTCTTGGTGCGGTTATATATGTAACCCCGCACGACCTTACTGTCTGTATAAAATTTGATAACATCAATTTTAGTGTCTATCTCATTCAATAGGAAGTCGGTCATTTCTACAGCTAATGTCGCACCACACAATTCAAGTCTGGGGATGGTATATGCAGGTCTTGGAACCAGTTTGGTCCTTCAGGATCAGTTGCCCAAAGGTAGGCCACTGTAGCTATGACTTCTGTGGATGCATCTGAAAAGACATGGATTTCTCTATTTTGACATGTTGTCAGTGAAGCAGAGAAATAACAACGTGGGATGTGAAGCTGTTCTAAAGCCTTTAGGGATTCCTTCCACATCTCCCATTTTGGCCTTAGGTTCAATGGTAATGGTGCATCCCAATCTCTCTCCCCCTCAGTGAGCTGCCGGAGTATTGCCCTTCACTGAATGGTCACAGGAGTCACAAAACCTAGGGGGTCATACAGGCTGTTTACTACAGACAGGATTCCACGTCTGATTAATGGCCTTTCGGTTTGTGAAACTTGGAAAGTAAAAGTGTCAGAAGTCACTTCCCAGTGTAGGCCAAGGCTTCGTTGGATAGGTGGTACATCCACTCTTAGGTCTAAGTCCTTCAAATCCTTTGCATGGTCATCAGGGTGGAAGGCCTTCATCACATTGTTGCTATTGGATGTTATCTTATGAAGCCTAAGGTTGGCCTGAGATAAGAGCAGTTTGGTTCTCTTGACCAAATCAATGGCTTCTTCGGCAAGGATTTAAGTCCATCATCTACATAGAAGTCTCTTTCTACAAACTCTCGGGCATCTGAGCCATATTCTTCCTCTCCTTCTCTAGCTGTTCTTCTAAGCCCATATGTTGCTATTGCTTGGGATGGACTGTTTCCAAAAACATGGACTCTCATACGGTAGTCTATGACTTCATCACTGATGTCATTGTTATGGTGCCAGAGAAACCTGAGGTAGTTTCGATGATCTTTCTTAACGATGAAACAATGGAACATCTGTTGGATGTCAGCTGTCACCGCAATAGGTTCCTTCCTGAACCGTGTAAGCGTTCCGATAAGGTTGTTAGTTAGGTTCGGACCTGTTAAAAGTACGTTGTTGAGAGATATGCCTCTGTACTGTGCACTTGAATCAAAGACTACTCTAATTTGTCCTGGCTTGTGAGGATGGTATATGCCAAAGGATGGAAGATACCAGCATTCTTCACCTTCCTTCAATGCTGGAGCTGATTCGGCATGATTGTTGTCTAGTATTTTCTGCATGAATGTTATGAAATGCTCTTTCATCTCTGGTCAGTTCTTCAGTGTTCTCTTAAGTGAAGCAAATCCTAATACCGCTTGCTCACGATTATTGGGAAGAATGGGCCTTGGATTGTGGAAGGGTAATGGAGCTACCCAACTGTTAGAACTATGTTTACAGAATTCCTGGTCCATAATTTTGATGAACTCCTTATCTTCAACAGAAGGAGCTACCTTGTTGTCGTCACTGGTGGTCTGGAAAACTGTATGACCAAGATCGTCCTCAGGCATAACCATACCGAGCTCTTGTATGTTATCAAATACCTGTGTTTGCAGATTAGGTCTCTCTTTCATGAAATAGTGGCATGGGCATTGTCTGAAGTAAGAGACACACCCCCTTCCAATCACACTTGTCTTATAAGAATGGACGCTGTAAGGTCTGCGTGTTTTATTTTTGCAGGCATATCCCTCAATGACCCAACCTAAATCAAGTCTCTGGGCATAAGGGGCATCATTTGGGCCATTACACTATTGACGTACCTTAGAATGTCTCTGCCCAGCAAAAGCAAGATGTTAGCATTCTTGTCAAGAGGTGGGACACAGCTGGCTATATGCTTCAGGTGAGGATGGCACCGTGCTACTTCAGGCGTGGGGATCTCCTCCCTGTCCCTTGGTAACTGGTCACATTCAATCAGCGTAAGAAGTGGAAACTGTGTGTTCCCTCACACTGCTTCCACAATAAAACCATCTGCTCTTCTTCCTGTAGCATTCACTAGGACTGCACATGTGCCTAGGGTATAGGGTGAAGAGTTTCCCTTTAGATTGAACAGGTCAAAGAACTCTGGATTTGCAAGTGAACAATTGCTCTGTTCGTCTAAAATAGCATACATTTTAATGGCCTTCTCTGGTTGTTCCTTGTGGAACACCTTTACAAGACATATTTTGGCACAGGATCTTCCACAAAGTCCTTCTCCACATACCTCGGTACATTTAGATGATACTGGCCTTGGCATTTGTTCAGAGCTCTCCCCGCCATGCCTGGAGAAGGGGATAGAGTCCTCTTGGGAATGTGGATGGAGCGCAGTAACGTGCTGGTCGCTGCCACACTCAGAGCATTGAATAGTGGCCTTACATTCTCTGGCAAAGTGCTCCATTGAAGCGCAACACCTGTAGCAGATTTCATGCCTTCGAAGAAATTCCCTGCGCTCTTGCATGGGCTTCTATCTGAAGCACGACACTTCTTTAGAGGGTGCTGTTTTTTATGTATTGGGCAGTAATGGTTGGGATCGTCAATTTTCTCTTCTGTCACATCCTTACTGGCAGTTGATGTGTTGTCTGAGATTCCAGTCTTACGAACGGAAATAGTGCTCCTTAGGTTCTTATGTCTAGCACTCAAGTTCTCATATCTTGCTGTTGTTGAGCTTGGCACGTGTGCTCCATTCATTGAGAAGCTTGGATCATTTTTGGCCTTGGCAATCTGTCTAACAAATTCTGAGAAAAAGGAGAAAGGTGGAAAGGATACTTGATGCTGCTGCTTTTACTTGGAACCCGCCAAAGTCCACTTCTCTTGAAGATGGTATGGCAGTTTTGCCACCAAGGGGTTAACATCATGAGCAGTATCTAAATAACTGAGACCGGGTAGATGTGGAACTATTTTAGCAATTTCAAGTTCAAGAAGAAGGTCACTAAGTTCCAAAAGCTTGCGGTCATCCTTGTTGGACAGTTTAGGAAAGTCCTGTAGTCTTTTGAATAAGGAAAGCTCAATGACTTCGGGGCTTCCATATGTTTGGTTTAGTCTCTCCCAGACAAGGGTGAGGCCTGTGGATGGATTGTTTATATGGACATTTTTAAGTCTTTTGGCATATTCTGTCGATTGCGGCCCAAGCCATCTCACCAGTAGATCTAGTTCTTCCATAGGTGAGATGTCTAGGTCGTGGATTGCTGTCTTAAATGTGGATCTCCAGCTCCTATAGTTTTCTGGGAGGTCATCGAACCTTGTGAGACCAGTATTGATGAGTTCTCGGCGGATCATGTACCTTGCAAAGTCCAATATTTCAGCTCTTTCTGATTTCATGCCCATAGGTATTCCTTGCGGATTACTGTAGCTGATGGCATCTGGATCATGCTCAGGCACTATTGGGGTAAATGGAGTTGCAGATGGATTCAGTTCAGGTTGTCCAAAGGCCGGGTGTCTTACGACATGACGCATTAAAGATAACTGAGTTTCTGGAAGCATATAGCATTTCCTGGGAGGTTTAACGAAATTCTGATTAACTATATCTGGGAAAGGTCTTGGCAGTGCATCAGTAGGTGGTATGAGTTTTGAATACTTGCGGGGATTCATGGTACTCGCAATGGGGTGTGGATTAGAGTGGTCTTCCCTACTGGGTGGTGTGGCATCTTCTGGGAGGTAATGTGCTGGGGTATTGTATGTAAAGCTTTCTATTGTGGACTTAAAGACATTGTCAGTATTCTGATCTAAGACAAACTGAGAAGTTCGTTTTACGGTATCTTCTGTGGTGGTCAGCCTGAGGGGATGGTTGACTTCGTCCTCTTCCTGTATGGCCTCTTCCAAAATACTCAATTTGGCCAAAGCTGCTGCCTCCTCTCGTTGCGTTTGGAGGACCTCTAACTGAGCCTCTGCCTCTGCTTGCATGCGAGCTGCTTCTGCCTTAAGGGCTGCTTCCTTTTTAATAAAAGTAGTCTGAATGTTAGCTGCCTCTGCTTCTGCACGGGCTAAAACCAGTTGGTTGCTTAAGTCTGATCTCTGGGAATTTGATCATAGAGATCTAAATGATTTTCTAGAGTGCCTAGACGAGACAGAATAGCAGGATGCAGTATCATTAAACTGCCTTATCCTATTTTTTAACCTTGACTTGACTTCAAGAAATGTGATGTGCCTTTGCTGATCAAGGAGAGTAATGCTATTTAACTCCTGTAATGCTTCTTCCATGTTTATATTTAACAAAAAGGCATAATACTTCTCAAAATGTCTTTCATAGTTCTCATAGGTATGTTTAAGTCTTGCAAACAAGTCCTTTAATTGCTCTGGACTATCACTGGCATCATTAGCAACGGCAATGCAATGAATAGTTTTGCTCCATAAATCTAAACGTCTGTTTGACATTTCTATCCTTTGACTTTCAAACCCTTCTCTGATTTTTAAAGACGGCTTAACTGTTCATTTAGGTCGGGCAGACAGTTCACCTACTATCCCAATATCATCTTCGGGTGGGAGTAATTCACCTTTGTTTCCTGGGACTCCAATTCTAGTGAATGCGCTGATTCCTGCTGAGACATACTGTGATGAGGAGCGCTGGGCGGGGTCGAGCTGAGAGCGAGCACGCAGGGGTCACAGAAAGTTCAGTAAAACAGCATCGCAGCGGTGTCGGCGCGAAAGTTCCAACTCCTTCGCTACGCAGTGAGCCAATAAACAATGATATTTGTACAGAGCCCTTCAACAGCGTGGAAATTGAAAGTAAAATTACTAAGTAAACTGAACAAAGACAAAAATAGCAAGATAGCCTCCGTTTGAGCTGTCCTTGACTAGTAGCGTTTAAAGGGTTCAGCGTTTTAGGTAAACGAAGACAAGTACTTAAGGAACAGTTCTTTGCTTAGCCCCGGGCTTGACACGATCAGGCATTAGAAATCCGTCCTTTTACTATTCTGTCCCTGAACGGCGTATTAGCGAGGCTTCTCTCCCAAGACCCAATCTGTACGGAGTCTGCGTCGCCCAACTGGTTGTAGTGAACGTGGACATATAGTTTACTCACCAAGAAGTCAAGGCTGAGAGTCCGTATACTTTAATGTAGATTTCTTGCCATAAGTAATACAAGTATTAGAATATAAAGCCATTGATGACTTGAAGGTAAAAGGACAATCATTTCCTTAACCTAAATACAATATGGTGGGAACTAAAGTAAAAACAAAGCAGCACCAATAGCAAAAAGGGAGCTAGGGAAATACCAAATGTATTAATTAAAAGGGGGTGGAGGTAGGAACGTACCAAACGGTTTAATAACAATATTAACAAGGGCTGCTGTAGCAGCACAGTGACCGAAAGAACGAGATCATTAATACAAGTGGCTGAAATGAGTTTCCTCCGCAAGGTGTCTGGGCTTTCCCTTAAAGATAGGGTGAGAAGCTCTGTCATCCGGGAGGGGCTCAGAGTAGAGCATCTGCTTGTCTGCATCGAAAGGAGTCAGATGAGGTGGCTCGGGCATCTGATCAGGATGCCTCCTGGAAGCCTCCCTGGTGAGGTGTTCCGGGCACGTCCAACTGGGAGGAGGCCCTGGAGAAGACCCAGGACACGATGGAGGGACTATGTCTCCCGGCTGGCCTGGGAACGCCTTGGGATTCTCCCAGAAGAGCTAGAAGAAGTGGCCGGGGAGAAGGAAGTCTGGGCCTCTCTGCTGAAGCTGCTGCACCTGCGACCCGACCTCAAATAAGTGGAAGAGGATGGATGGATGGATTTACAAGTTTTTTTGTAGGCTCTGGTAATTCTAGTGTTAAAGTAAAAGTGCAAATAATGAAATTGAAACAATTCCAAAGAAAAAAAAAGCTTTTAAAATTGTATATCCAATTACCTGCGAGAGACACTTTAACTTGCTCTCAACTCTTAAAGTGATGACAAGCAAAACACGCAGTTCGCAGCAGATGATCTGACCACTTCTCCTTGTGTGTGTTCAATATATATATATATGTATAATCCTAAGCCTAAAAGTGCAACGGTGGCATTTTTATGTCACATTTGTTGTCACACTTTAAATTGGGCCTATTTTAAAACCTACATATATATGTTTAGTGTCATTCTTTTCAAAATTTATCGAACTTTAAAGTGATGTTGTTAGATTTTCAGATTCTTATTCCGTTTTTAAATTATAAACTAAAAAATATCAAGAACTCAAGTTCCGCGAGATGAGAATTTGTGCCAAGAGATATAACCACGCCGGGGCCGGAAATAAAAGACAAAGAGTAGGACAGCTGCTGTACAGTTTAAATGTTCGAAGCACCGTGCGAGATGCAGATCACGCTGCATGGCAGCAGCAGCAGCAAGCTAGCAGGTGATCCAGCAAAGAGGTGGTAAAAAAATCTGTATTTGTTTCCCAATGTATCACCATTTAAGACAGGGTTTCGGAGGAGTGACCGCCTCTCCTTGGGGTGCGTTCAGCCCCCCATTTCACAATGCAAGCGGCAGAAACACGAAGTGGCTAGCAAGCGAAGCAAGCAGGGAGAAACCCCCTAGTGTGTGTTTATATATATATATATATATATATATATATATATGGGCCAGCAGCACAAGAAGTGGGAGGATAGGGGAAGGCAGCCTTTTTAGGGCATCCAGAAGTGCTTGCAGACCACGTGGGCGTAAGAACAGAAGCACTTTAGAGTTGGACACTATTCAAGGACTTGCCAGCCTCACATTGACGAACCAGAGTCGGCAGGTGGAGAACCAAGTTTGCAAGGAGCGGAGAGAAAGGATTGTATGTCATATTATTTGGTGCTTGTGTACTGTACTGTGCTGTGAAGTGGGAAGCAACAGAAAACACTTCCCCACTAAAGAATAAAACGTTTGTTGTGTTGAACTTGTGGTTCAGCCTGTCTGTGTCAAGGTTTGGGGAGTGGTACGCCCCCTTGTGGTCCATAAGTGGCTTTTAGCTCCTCCATATATTCAACATACATATTATTATTACTTATCCTATGCAGTTTATAGTGATGGCCAAGAAAAAAATGTAATGCCAAACAAAATATCTGAAAGAATAGGTAACTGTGGTCACCAATGTTAGACAACAGCAAACACTATCGAAAACATCCGGTCATGTGCTCACAACGTCTTAAATACATGCTGTTTCTAAAATATTGTAAAATAACCTACATCTGCAAAATGCCCTCATGAACTTAAATGAATCACACTCAAATGCAGTGAGTATTTGAAATGAAGATCTGCCTTCATCCTCATTCATTCGTCCTATCCCAAGTACCAGCATATTCATTGGCCAACATTGCACTTTACATATTGTCAGCAGTGAAAAGCTCACTAAGAGACATGTGCAACTTAAGAGTAAAAGTTAAGCAAAAGCGAGGAAAATTTAATCAAGAACAAAGTTTGCTTTACACTTGTGCATATCTAAGATACTTTAACAAGGAGAAAGTCAAATTACCTGTGCGTTTTCTCAGGTCACTGCCAAATAATCCTGAGGTACTCCATTTATGGATATTAATGTTAATTTAAGCACTGGATGCAGGTCTACAATCTAAAAACAGTACTTGTTTGCATCGGAATAAGGTCAATTTTCGTTCATAGAGTCATATTCCTGAAGTAGTGTGTTTAACAATATTTTAGTAAAAATACTTGTGTTTGAAAAGTTGTTAGCACATAACTAGATGACTTGACAAGTAGATTATGTAACACAAGCAATGTGAAATTATATTCATGGCATGGATGTTTTTGACATTGTTTACAGTTGTCCAACTTTAGTCACCATACACACCTATTCCTTTAAAAAGTTTGTTATCCAAGATCTATGTGAAAACATAAGAATACAAATTTTTCTTGGTCATCATTTTAAACTAAATGAGGTAAAGTCAGTGTTTTTCATCTGCCAGGTCACAGAGCACTGCCAGTATTAAACCTTGAAGAAACACACCCAATACTCCAAGGGGAACAGCTCACAAGCCAGTGTAAAGTCCTTGGGAACAAATCAAACCACTTATACCCCCAAACTTGCGAGCTGCTCGAAACACCACTGGTCCCTGGGCAAACAAAATCTAATGGAAACTATCCTTCATTAATTAAGTATAGTCTTTATTTATTATAATTTTACAAGCTTTAATCCCCATTTCAATGACAGTTTTAAAAAATAACTTTATTTTATTATACTTATTAAGTTAAGTGCCAAAGTACTTGATGTTGTCAGTTCACATGGGAAAAAACTTTCTTTTGGAGATCTGAACATGGATAAATACAACCCATAATGAGACAAAAGAACATACATTCAGACAAACTTGTAATCCGGTGAAACAATGAAACTGTTATGCAGATTAGTTGAAAAGAAAATGCTATATATTCCTGTGGTCTGTTATATCACACTTTGCCTAGTAGATGACTTTGTGCGTGCTGATAATGATTTCCAATATCAGTTATAGCACACACCTACTGCCATGTAGGAATTGTAGTCTCAGTATTTATCCTGTTTTTTTGGGTTGCCCCCCTCCTGTTTTATTCCCTCTCCCCAATATTACATGTACCCTGTGTTTTAAGCTGGACCAACAACAAGTCACTTGCAAAGTTTTGGGGAAATTGGTTCTGTTGTTTTGCACTATTAGCAGACAAACAGTCTTCCAAACATAAATTGCTTACAATTTTATTTATATAGATGATTTATTATAGCATCTATTTTCCCTGCAGTATACAATATTTTGCCTTTATAATTATTTAAATGTATAGTTTAATTGATAGTTAACCATACCTTTTCTTTCGGTGACCTTAAATAATAGTCCATAATAAACTGTATGAGGATGTTCATTTTCAGTAGAAACTTCGTTTAATGTAAAATGTCTTTAAATAAATAGAAATGCCTCAGAACAGAAATACAGTATGTGCAATAAATACTTTAATTTTAGTATATCTTAAATGCATATTTATTTGTTTTTTCTGAAGAGTTACATGCAAAGTGGTAACTGAGATAAAAATGTCAATGTACTTCTTTAAAATGTTTTTCCTATATTTGTTTAAGGTACGTTATCTGTTTGAATGGACAGATGAAGAGTCTGAAGGAGATTTCAGAGATACTTTAAAGCTTGAATTTTGTCATCCATTGTGTCAATGCCCCAAATGTGAACCAGGTCAACAGGTGAACTTTTATTCTATTTTATTAAATAATGTCTTAAACCGGTGTTTTGACTGGACATTGCCTTCAGAGGTCATTAATCAATTAATTCGAAAAATGTTCAAATATGTAGTTATAAACATTAAGTAAGAAATATAAAGGTATCTTATTTACTTGTGCTTTGTCAATGATTACTTTAATAACTGATTTTACAAGATATACATTCTGAGCTTTAAACTGAAACTCTGGCATTTTTCCTAGATTTTAACACACCTGAAACTGACTTTTAATTAATAAGATCTTGCTTTACTTATCAAAAGTTATTGGCTGTTCCATTGACCTATTTATACATATGGAAAAATATGTGGGGCCATTTGCATGTCCCCCACTTCGGGTGACCTTATATATTTTTTCCTTTTTTGTGAGTACAGGCTACAGCTACTCGTATGCCAAGTATTTATGGAAATGTGAAGAACTCACAGATATACTTCATCATTTGTGTTTTTTTTCCCTAAAGTAATATGTAAATAAAGTTCACTTCAAAGTATCTGTACATTTGCATTTTTAGGTGTATTTGCATACACTGTACATGATAAAAATATTTGAAGTTTTATTTTTCCACAAAATTATTGTAAATGCTTGCAAATGTTGAAGTGATCCCTATCTGGTAGGATATTCCTGATGTTTTTTGTGGTTGCATGGTGTGGAGTTTACTGTGTTTACCATGAAGCTAACAGAGGGTTGAAGGGTATGATTAAGTAACAGTGATATAAAAGAGTTTTGAAGTTATCACCAAAATTAAGTAGTAGAGGTACACTGCATACAGAATTGACCTCAACTTTGGAATGTACTTGTTCTTTTTCCTGAAATTAAAGATGGTTTAAGAATTATTTGGGGTTGAACTTCCAAACTGGGAGTTTAAATAGAAACAACCCTCTAATGAAAATGTTGATACTTGGTGTGAGACCTCCCCTGCCTGTTTTTCCACCAGTGTGAATCTTTTCATTGCAAAAATAAACAAATTTTAAACATTGCCAATAGCCTGTTATATACACTCCTTGCTGCAGCAACAACATATGAAGGAGGCAGGAAGAAGAATAGTGGCCTTGCTATAACTGGGTATTGTTACAAACACAGACTTTTTCCCATTTCATGCTTTGGCATATTTGTGTGTAATAGCTCATGACTAATGTGATACTTAGGGCTTTTCATTTAAATTATGTTTTAATTAAGACTTTTCAGCAACCAAGATGTCAGTTTTTATTAAACATGCTTTTACCTGGTCCTGAGTATGATGTTAAACTGCATATGGCCTTGCAAGTTGGAAGACTGCTTGCAGGGAAATTATGGGGGTTGGTGACAAAATTGGCACTCCAGGCACTGTAAAAAAACTTCACACAGCTTCGAGACGACAGAAAGGACTCCTTTTTGCTCTCCGTGGGAGTAGCTCTGCTGTGAAGGCTGGTCGCATCATGAAGAGGATGAGGGAAAGCCCTCGGGAGCCCCATACCCAGAAAAGTTGAAACCATTGGAGAGCCAATGAGGTCAGTTCTGTTGGGGATCAGAACTGCCGTGGTGCTCATGTGTTGCCCGCTGCACGGCAACACTCGGGTCCCAGTTTGAGGCGGCCCATCCGGGTAGGCGCATGGAATGTCTTGTCTCTCCAGCATGATGATATCTTCCTCTGCTATCAGAGGAGCTGTGTAAACTCTGCATTTCAGTGGAGTCACTCTCTGAGGTGCACAGATCTGGGACTGGCCAGATTTCTGTAGGTGATGGCTGTCACACTTACAGAGTAGCTGTTGCTGTAGTGGATTGGCTTCTTCCGATGGTGTCCGATATCACTTCTTTGAACGAGTGTATTATGAGACTCGGATCACGGCACTCCCTGGGTGCCTTGTCTGTTGTCTCGGTGTATGCTCTGACCGCGGTGAGTGATGTCTCAGTGAGGGAGACATTTTATTCGTAACTTCACTCGGTGGTTGATGGGTGCCCACGTGGTGACACTCCTCTGGTCATGAGTGACTTCAGTGCAGCCACTGGCACTGACAATGAGGATTGTCTCAGTTCCCATGGGTCTGGTTACCGCGATGAAAGTGGCTCCATGTTCCTTGACTTTCCAAAAGGTCAGGGGCTGTAAACTGCTGGATTCTGGTTCCAGTGCCCTGAGTCGCATCATTGGACTTGGTACTCCAATACTGGTGGTGCAGTAAAGGAAATCGATCACATCCTCATGGGCAGACGCTGCTTGCACTTCCAAAACTGCAGGGTTTACAGAAGTGCCCAGTTTGTGAATTCTGACCACAGACTTGTTGTTGCTTCTCTCAAGATCCAGCTTAGGTCCAGTAGGTTACCACCTATTAGGAAAAAGAGCCTGGAATCGGCCATACTCCAAGACCCGGCTGGTTCTAATGAGTATGCAAGCAGTTTGTGTGAGGAACTTGTGAATTTGGGTGCGACTGCTGAACCTAATGTGATGTGGGAGACCTTCAATGACAAGACCGTGAATGTTGCTGAGGGTTGTGTTGGTGTTACCGGTTGTCCCAGAAGGAGGTGTTTCATCTCGCAGGGCACCCTGGATATCCTCGAGAGAAATCACAGTGCACGGCTCAATGGCAACTCTGGTCTGTATCGGGAACTGAGAAGGACGGTTGTGAGGGCTCTGAGGGCAGATAAAGAGGTGTTTGTTAGAGGAATCTGTGAGAAAGTGAGACACCATCTGTGGTCTAGCGTCCCACGTCCTGCTTACAGAGGAATCAAAACATTACACAAATCCGAATCTGTTCCTTGGAGAGTAGAAGTCAAGGGCAGCTGATGGAATGGTCCTTATTGATGACACTGCAGTTGTGACCTGCTGGGCTGGCTACTTTGAGTAGCTGTTCAAAGCTGATCCTCCGGCTAGGATGTTGGATATCTCTAGGTCCACGATTCTTGAGGCTGATCCTCAAATTAACTGTGAACCACCCAGTCTCATCGAGATTGCACAGGTGGTGAACCAACTTTGGGGAGGCAAGGCTGCAGGGATCTGTGGCATCCTGGGTGAACTTGTCCAGGCTGGTGGTAAGGCTGTCCTCCTGGAATTGCAAGCAATCTTACTTGCATTTGGTAGACTGGCATCATCCCAACTGACTGGAAAATGGAACTTGTCTTCCCTGTCTGGAAAAGGAAGGGTGATCATCTGGATTGCAGCAACTACAAAGGGATAACATTGCTCTCTATGCCAGGTAAGGTCCTTACCAGGGTTGTCCTCAATAGGATCCGTGATCACTTGCTCACCTACCAGCGACCGGAGCAGTCTGGTTTTACGCCTAAGAAGTCTACCATCGTCCGCATCCTGACACTGAGGGCTCTCATGGACCACAAACGCAAATATGAGCAGAGTATCTTTGCAGCCTTTGTCAGTTTTTGTAAAGCGTTCCACTCAGTTGATCGAGCTTCCCTCTAGGACATTGTTTTGATTTGGGAAAATGGTTCAAGGGATTATAACATAAGTAAGCAAAGAATCAGAGAGAAGAGGTCCAATACTTCTATTTTATTTACTTAATCAATTATATTTAAACACATATAATGCAATATAATGCAGTAGCGATAGACATACAAAACAAAACAATACTTACAGACATATAAAAAGACCCAGAGCCATCATCCCAGACCAGTAGACTGAGGGGGGCCACTTGTCAGTCTTGTCAGAGGACCCACTCATGTGCCTTTCAAATACCGGGCGGTGCGCGCATTCCCCACGGTTGAGCCTCCAAAGAAACTGAGGGCAAAACCTTCCCTTATATACTAATTGAGCGTCCTTGCCCAAAGCGGCTTACGTGCAAGCAGTGTACAGTAATCCCTCCTCGATCGCGGGGGTTGCGTTCCAGACCCCCCCGCGATAGGTGAAAATCCGCGAAGTAGAAACCATATGTTTGTGTGGTTATTTTTATATATTTTAAGCCCTTATAAACTCTCCCACCTTGTTAACATTATTAGAGCCCTCTAGACATGAAATAACACCCTTTAGTCAAACGTTTAAACTGTGCTCCATGACAAGACAGAGATGACAGTTCTTTCTCACAATTAAAAGAAAGCAAACATATCTTCTCTTCAAAGGAGTGCCGTCATAAAGGAGCGCGTCAGGAGCAGAGAATGTCAGAGAGAGCCGCAAAGAAAAGCAAACAATCAAAAAATCAATACATGCTTTTAAGTATACAGAAGCACCACGATAAAGCGGCATTTTGTAGAGGAGCGTCCGTGTCCTCTGTGCAAACAGCCCCTCTGCTCACACCCCCTCCGTCAGGCAGAGAGAGCGAGAAAGACAGAGAGAAGCAAACAAGCACAGCGCGAGAAGCATATCTTATAGCATCGAGGAGTTTTAGTTAATATGTAATACATGCTCTGATTGGGTAGCTTCTAAGCCATCCGCCAATAGCGTCCCTTGTATGAAATCAACTGGGCACTCAAACTGAGGAAGCATGTAACCTAAATTAAAAGAGCCATTGTCCGCAGAAAGCGGCGAACCAGCGAAGAATCTGTGATATATGTTTAGATGTGCTTACATTTAAAATCCGCGATAGAGTGAAACCGCGAAAGTCAAAGCGCGATATAGCGAGGGATTACTGTATACAGAAGTGATTAGTTTCAGCACACACACCTTTCCACGGGACGCGGTGTTGTTTTGCACTTGGTCCTGGAGACGGCACCTGGTACTGAAAGACAGACAAAAATAAGAGCTGTAAAAGCCCTTTGAAGTGAAAAAAAAAACAAGTCAGCATAACCTTGGCTGTATCTTTAGAACATTCCCGGCTGTTTCTCCCAAAACATTAGTAATGCAGCTGGGTTTCGCGCTGAAGCGATCAACGCCCATCTGCTCTCTTGATCCCCCCCTCTCTTTAGAAAAATCCTTCCATTACATTCGCCCCTTCGCTCAGCGCAAACCCAGCGCTCTTGCCCTTCTTGTTCTGATTGCAATTTTTCGTAAAGCACAAAATACATAACAGTTAAATATAGTCATTAAAGCAATAATAATAAAACAATTGTCCATAATAAATTTTTTTTCTTCACTTGGAGAAATATTTTTCCAGTGAACTTACATTTTTCTTCAACCCAGGTACTTTGCGCATCAGAGGGTCACCTCCTGGGGAGCGTTACTAGCACTTCACCCAAGGAGTTTCTTCTGATTTGGTATTTCATCATCCACATTGTCATCAAGAAAAGAATAAAAATCTTTAACTGAAGGTGTCCATGGTTCAAGAAATTGGATGCACACCTGTTTGACAGCAACTCTAGCAATAACTAATTAGGAAACTAGTAATAAGCAACAACATACTATTAAGAGAGTAATTTCTGCTTCACTAACATGAACCCCCATGATTCCCAGGTTCAAATAAAGCTAATACTAATTAATATTATTGGTGATGATACAGATGGCATAAATATTTATCTTAAATAACTCAAAAGTTCTCAGTTTTAGGTTGCCACCGCTGTGCACAATGATAATCAGAGATAAAGTCCTTACACACCTCACCATGCTCACATCTTAACACACTCATTCATAAAATTGCCCAAATATACACCCAGCTGTGGTCTCAACCTTGAGCCACCTTTATCACATTAATGCAGCCATTTGTGGACAGTAGGTGTCAATCCTCCCTTCGAAGATGTCAGCACTACCTTCCAAAATGCAAATCACTGGGTCATTTTTGAGGTCACATTCATTTCAATTTCAATTTCAAGGGTTATACCCAAGCTTCTTATTAAGGATTCATATCTTCAGAGATCTTCAGACTTCATCTGGGCTTTTTAATTCACAAACCACACACTCACTACTGTATGTATAAGACACTCCATCTCCTATGGGCCAAATTATTACTTCATTTCACTGATTTCCATAACATATATACTCATCAAGCCATGATGTTAATCATTTGACCTGTATCACCATCAACATGCTAGCCTAAACTGTTTTATCCTCTTCTAAAAGCTATGGATGTCCTGACCTATAGTATGTGTCCCTTATCCCCAAAATACCAGTTATGTGTGTCATCCCATATGCTTACTATTATTCTTTTCAATTAAATAAATGTACCTAAATGTAAAGCTCTACATTATTTGCTATAACACTACAATCAATAACCTAAAATATCTAAACTGGACTGACCCCAACTAATAATAGTGCATTGTCCCTTCAATAACAATCACTTAACAATCTCTAATAGATCCCTTATGTTAGATTAGATTCAATTCTGATTAACTTTACAAATAACCAAATCATTGGTCCTTAAAGGTGACTTATTATCTCATACAAAATATCAGAAGGCATATCAAAACATTTATCTAAAAATATCTATTCTTAACTACTAGGAATTCATACAAAATTATAGTACTCCCATTAATACAAACATTCATTTAAATACATATTATTTAGGAATCCCAATATTCTGCTTTGTCTACAAATAATTATAGCTTTCCCTTCTATACCTTTCATACCTCACAGTTCAAATACTTTTAACCCAAAAGATGTTGCCATTTGTCAAACAAGTGGACAGTCAAAGCAGGCTCCAGCAAGAACATTGAGCCCTGCAGAGTAAAAGTGTGACAGATTTTCTTCTCTAATAAGGACCAAAGCAGGTGTTGGGGTCCAACATCCCAAGCAAAAAGGACCAAGTAGGCAGATGTCATCTATGATTCGGAATCCACGATGATCTTTTGGGCTCAAACATCACCAGCATAGTTGAGCTCTTGGCAGCAGGTATCCATGATGCCTGGAACTGGAATCAAGGTGCGTTGTCCAGTAGTCAGCTGATCGATGGCCTGATTCATGACTTGATTCCCTCTTTGGTATGGCTGGGTTCTCCTTGGAGTCAGATAATTAGTTTATCTGCAGACCTTTATCACAGCCCAATCTCTGGTTCAACTTCAAATGCTGTCATCTACGATGCACTAGGAAAAAACAGCTTTCACCTGCAGACGTAAAGACTTAAAAACGCTCATTTAAATAGTCAGCATATTAATTCTTCATCGGTAGCTACTTATGGATCCAAAAAACAATATGTCATAAGATGTCAGATCTGTTTCGTTGGGGGTACCCCTATTAAAAATATTGCTAGCAGTGAAACAAACGGTCAGTTCAATCCAGTCTGTGCTTGTCTAAGTCAATTTGTCTTTAAACAGTCAGAGTAAAAATTTAAATTGATAAGCACAAAGTTCAAGTCCTCCTTTATAGCTGTTTCCAGTTTGGCTGCGGTTGCAATTTCCACTCAATTAAAAACATGTCCCAAGTCATTATTAAAATAAAGTCAATCAATGTATTACAAAAGGAAAAGTACTCAATAATAAATCATTACAAAAATTGGTCCCAATAATATTGACATAATATTCAAATTATCTGCATTTGTTCCAAGATTTAAACTGGTTTCAAAATGTAAAATTTAAACAAAATTAAACATAACATATCAAGCAGAGTCAAGAAAGAAATCCACAATCTAGACGGGTAAATTCTTAATCTTTTCCTTGGTGACATTAAATAACAAAAAAGTTAGGCTCCACATTTCTTCCCCCATGTATCTAATCACAAACCATTGTTCAGTTATGCAAAGTCCTAAAACATTTTTCTTTTTACACAAGGTGTTCATTTTTAAAGTTTCTATACATGTATAAAAGTGAACCTTCCATTAGTTTTGTTGTGATACCAGTATTCCACTGTATTTCACACAAACATGTCAATATTACACACAAAGGAAATGAGGAAAGAAATCAATATATCAAAATGCCCTATAATGCAAAATGTGTCTTTATTTATTTACTATAAAGCCCTCTAAGAAATTTGCACATTTCTACCCATATTTAGAATGAAGAACCCACTTGTTTATCAGGTAAACTAAGAAAATACTTCAAATCTACTTCAATTATATACACTGATTTTCTTTTCCCCATAACCTTCTGTCAAAGACAGTTGATCTTGCACATTCTTTCATTGTTATCTTCCAGATGTTTTATTACATGTTTTTCAGAATGTTGACTCCAAAGAGCACAGTCTGTTTTTCTCTTAGTTAACCCTCCTTATTCCCTTTCTTTCACTTACAGTTTGGCATTGGCTGTTTTATACTGCCACATGCCATTTTTCATACCAATTGTTGCATTTGACCATCACTAAACAAATGCACACCATATTGTCACTTACACTTTCCTTCATTACCACATACAAGTAACCCTCACATTATAACAGCTTTCCTTGTACTCTGCCTCTCCAATATACAGTAAATTTTGTTTTCTAAGCAGCACTAATCAACATAGGCTTTGAAAGGAGTATTACCAATAACCTGCTTCATTTTGGTAAAAGAATGTCTCCTTCAATCGAAATTTACTCATTTTAATTAAAATCCTCCCTTTTATCAGAGTCTGGCCAGTACTCAAATAAAAAGGGTGCTCATATAATATGCTTAATCTGGAGACCTTTTTACACCACCTGTTCAAATCTTTTTTAATTTAGAATTAAGAGCTCTTTTAATTTCAACATTTACATTCACATTTCACATAATAATATCAATTATTTCATTCTTGCAAACAACACCACATATTTTTACACATTCTTTTAAGCACACTGAAACCTATTTAACATACACACATAGGGATCCCTCTAATACACTATATAACATACACAAAATCACCCAAACCATTGTTTTAACACATTCAACTTTACCTCAGTTTTGTCACTTATTATCACTTATTATTAAAAGTGAATGCATTTTTCATTTTATCAAATGTTACTCATACTCACATTTATTTTAACCCATATTTACTCAGAGCTCTGGAAGTTTATATGCACACGGCAGCTTCAGCAAATTATAATCGAACTACATTACCCAGAAGTCTCCATGTTTTTGCTTTCTTACTCCCAAACACACGTACGCACCCACAGAACAAATAACAGGCACACTCGCACATTTTTAGCCCAAACATATTTACAAACACACAGAGAACAATTAATGCTCAGGCATACACATAGTATACAGGCACACACATTGAATAAGTTCAGCACAGACATATTCACATACACAGACATTAGCGAGCGCCAGGTACCTTTGAAGTTAAAAACAGTGCACTTTTCCTTTTTCGCGCATGATATTCTTCTCAACGCTTGTTATTCTTTCCCCACAAATATAAGTACAGATATATACATATTTGCACACAAATCTATATACTCAAACATTTTTCTATCGCTTAATTTTTCTTTTTGGTGCTATCCTCCTACATTTTTTTGAAGGCTGTTTTACTTATCAGACTATAATATAAAACAGCCTCTCATGACGTTAGCTGATGTTAACCCTAGGAAACATAACACAATCCTACTCAGCTCGAGACGGCGCTGGTTTCTAGATCATTGGCGAAATGATTCAGCGACAACGAGGAATTCCTTCCGTGGCGATCCATTCCTGCGACAATTACGAAAAATCCAACTATCAAGAAATCACGCGGTTCGATACTACAGCAAGACGGCACTCCCGTCAAAAAGACTAAACTGTCATTGAGAATATTAACTCAAAACAAACAACATGTAAGCTTCAACATAAATCACAAATAAACTCGAATCATGGCATAAGTGCTAACTACTGCGCCACCACACACTTTAACACTAAGCGATCGTTGCTTAATCTATATGGCATTTGCTTTATACATTGCTACGTGTACTGCTAGCTGCTCGCAAATTTTTAGCCAGGTATTTATCTGGCTTGCCTCCTCATCTAACTTATTTATATAATATCTTTTTCGCATTCGTCTTGGCTATGCATAAGGCTACCTTTTCCGTCATCTCCTCAGCCCGCTGTACCCGCGGCAATAATACAGCTACCTGGGATTCGGCCATCGAGGCCCGCCCTAATGCACCCACCAAGTCCATTTGCATTTTCTTAATCTCCCTTTCCTTTTCGTCTACCAAGCCGTCCAGACTCTTAACCGCAGTTAGCAAAACCCACCCCCGCGTCTGCAAGCCCGTTATGGGTTCCTTTGCAGACACTCGACATTTCTTAAGTGCAGCTTGTACATTCACTGGTGTTGGGGGATTCAAATTCTGCCAATATTGTGCTGATCCCCCCCCACATCTCAATTCTCTGGCGCAGTCTTCCCACACCGTTTCCTCCCAACCGGGAAGAGGTAAAGGAGCTGCCTCAGGGTCTTTATTCTTCTTCTTAAACATCTCTGATTTCCTTTGCCTCACCTAATAGTTCAATATTTTACCAGATTCCCCAAGATCCCATCCTCGTCGCCAATATGTTTTGATTTGGGAAAATGGTTCAAGGGATTAGAACATAAGTAGGCAAAGAATCAGAGAGAAGAGGTCCAATACTTCTATTTTATTTACTTAATCAATTATTATATTTAAACACATATAATGCAATATAATGCAGTAGCGATAGACATACAAAACAAAACAATACTTACAGACATATAAAAAGACCCAGAGCCATCATCCCAGACCAGTAGACTGAGGGGGCCCGCTTGTCAGTCTTGTCAGAGGACCAACTCATGTGCCTTTCAAATACCGGGCAGTGCGCGCATTCCCCACGGTTGAGCCTCCAAAGAAACTGAGGGCGAAACCTTCCCTTATATACTAATTGAGCGCCCTTGCCCAAAGCGCTTACGTGCAAGCAGTGTATACAGAAGTGATTAGTTTCAGCACACACACCTTTCCACGGGACGCGGTGTTGTTTTGCACTTGGTCCTGGAGACGGCACCTGGTACTAAAAGACAGACAAAAATAAGAGCTGTAAAAGCCCTTTGAAGTGAAAAAAAAAACAAGTCAGCATAACCTTGGCTGTATCTTTAGGACATTCCCGGCTGTTTCTCCCAAAACATTAGTAATGCAGCTGGGTTTCGCGCTGAAGCGACCAACGCCCATCTGCTCTCTTGATCCCCCCCTCTCTTTAGAAAAATCCTTCCATTACAGACATCTTGAGGGTTCGTGGGATCCCCTTGAGGCTGCTGGATATCATGAGCGGCCTGTATACTGGCATTGTGAGTGCTGTTTAGAGTGGAGGCAGAGCCTCTGTGTTTTTCCCAGTTGATTTTGGGGTTCATCAGGGGGGTGTACTTGCTCTTACTCTGTTCAAAGCTTGTATGGACTGGGTGTTGGGCAAGGTCGAAGGGTCCAGCAGCTGTGGGGCGTGTGTTGGTGAAGAATGATTCACTGATCTTGACTTTGTTGACGATGCTGTGATCTTTGTGTAGTCAATGGAGGCTCTGGTCGGGGCTCTCGAGAGATTGAGCTAGGAGTCTCAGTGTCTGGGCTTGCGAGTGTCATGGATAAAAACCAAGATCCAAGCCTTTAATGACCTCTTAGGCACAGCCACTAGCAGTGTGTTTGTCTGCAGAAAAAGTGTCAGCCTTGTTGAGAGGTTTACTTACCTTGGCAGTGACATTCATGTCTCTGGTGACTCTTCCTATGAAGTCAGTAGACGTATTGGGAGAGCATGGGGTTCATGAGGTCGCTGGAAAGGGGTGTGTGGCGCTCCCAATATCTAAGCAAAAGGACGAAGGTCCAAGTCTTTAGAGTCCTGATGCTTCCTCTCTTGCTACATGGTTGCGAGACATGGACGCTATCCAGTAACCTGAGACGAAGACTGGACTTCTTTGGTACTGGGTCTCTCTGGAAAATCCATGGGTACCATTGGTTTGACTGTGTCAAATGAGTGGTTGCTCATGGAGTCCCGAATGAGGCACATTACCTGCATTGTGAGGGAGTGTCAGTTACAGCATTACGGCCATGTGGCGCGATTCCTTGATCAAGGCACCGGAACCTTGCAGGGAACTCAGAAAGAAAGTTAGTGCACTCCACCGCCCCCTGGTTGGGTGAGTCAGTACTATTCTCTAAGCCCTTTAGCTGCCTCCTACTCGCACATGTAGGACAAGGCCCCCTTAACCCAGACCCATCGGTTCGGGCGTGCTAACTGAGAGGTCGTGAACCCGAGAGAGCATCGGTGTTGGCGTGAAGTGAGCCATGACAATGAATGAGCAAAAACTTATATGAATGTAGGTCAAGAAACCACCGGGTGACCCACGGATTCGACTACTTGTGTAGGGCCACCCACTGTAGAGGCGCATGGTCCGTAACAAGGGTGAATTCCTGGCCCAACTGGTAGTACCTCAGCTGTGTAATTGCCCATTTGATCACCAATGCCTCCCTCTCCACCGCCGCATACCTGTACTCTTATTCCAGCAGTTTCCGGCTCAGGTACATGATGGGGTGTTCCACACCATCAGCGCTCTGGCTCAGCACGGCACCCAGGCCTGTGTCTGAAGCGTCCATCTTGGGGATGAAAGGTATAGAAAAGTTAGGTGCTTTTAAAATTGGTGTGGACGTAAAGGCCTGCTTCAAGACACTAAATGCAGTATTTGTCTTATCAGTCCATACCACATTGTTCGGGGGATCGCTCTCTCTGAGAATCGGGGCACAAATCGGCGGTAGTACCCTGCTAACCCAAGAAAGGCTTGGACCTGCCGCTTGGTTCGCAGACAGGGCCATTTAAAAATGGCATCTACTTTGGAGCACTGTGGCTTCACAGTACCACGACCCACCAGGTAGCCTAAATACTTGGCTTTGTTTAATCCAAAGAAACATTTCTGGGGATTAATTCGAAGTCCGGCCTCACCAAGTGTCCATAATATCGCTTGTACCTGCTGTAGGTGTTCCGTCCACGTGCTGGAATAGATGACCACGTCATCCAGGATGGGTTATGTGGCCTGAGCACTTAGTCCACCAGATGCTGGAAAGTTTCTGGAGCCCCATGTAACCCAAATGGAAGAACATGATACTGCCAGTGCCCGCTAGGGGTACTAAACGCAATCTTACTCTTAGCGGAGTCTGTTAAAGGAACCTGCCAGTACCCCATTGTCATGTCTAACATGGTCAAATACTTGGCTTGTCCTAGCCTCTCAAGGATGTCGTCCACTCGTATTATCGGATAAGCTTCAAATTGGGAAACCTAATTAAGTCGATGGAAGTCGTTGCAAAACCTCCAACTTCCATCAGGCTTACTGACCAAGATGATGGGACTGGACCAGGGACTATGACTCTCCTGTATTACTCCTAGTTCCAGTATGTGCTTTATCTCAAGCTCCACGTCAGCTCCTTTTGCCTCGGGAAGGCGATATGGGCATTCCCGGACTAACCCCGGGCTCTGTCACAATGTTGTGTTCAATCAGAGTGGTCCTTCCGAGTTTTTCAGTCACCACCTCTAGGATGGACAGAATAACTGTTTCCAGCTCCTGTTGCTGTCTGGGACTTAAGGCTGCACTGAAGTTAAGGTTATTTATGTGAGCGGGGCTGACCAGAGTAGGGATTGGAGTCCCTGTCCTTCCACAGTTTCAGCAGATTTACATGATAAGCCCGCTCCCTCGGCCAATGATTGGGTTGTTTCACCAAATAGTCGACGAGTCTTTTCCTCTCCTTAACATTGTATGGCCCTTGCCAATGTGATAGTAACAGAGTGGGAGGAAGTTACCAGAACCATGACTCAATCTCCCGGGCAGAACTCCCGGAAAGACGTGCCTCGGTCGTAATATCGGACTTGTGCTGCTTGTGCCTCTTCCATGTGACTTTTAAGGAGGGGCCGAATTTTACCAAATCTATCGCAGAATTGCACGATATATTCTAAGATGTTTGTAGAGGGAAGAGCCTCTTCTTCCCATCCTTCTTTTAAAACGTACAATATGCCCCGGGGTTATCGTCCATACAATAATTCAAAAAATAAGAACCCCATTGAGGCTTGTGGAACTTCCCGATACGCAAAAAGGACGAGGGGGAGGAGCTGATCCCAGTTCCTTCCATCCTCGTTGACCACCTTATAAAGCATTTGTTTGAGTTTGATTGAATCTCTCTACCAGACCGTCGGTTTGAGGATGATACACAGCGGTCTTTAGATGCTTTATTTTAAGTAACTTGGCCGTTTCCTTGAACGTCTCCAAAGTAAAAGGCATCCCTTGGTCCGTCAGGACTTCCTTAGGGATGCTGTATTGTGTAAAGACCCCTACAATTCCCGTGTGATGGCTTCAGAAGTAGCTGAGCGCAAAGATATAGCTTCGGGCTATATGGTAGCATAATCCACAAGGAGTAAAATATACTGTCCTCGGGCAGAGGGTTCTAATTCTTTGAAATGGGACATCAATTAGGGAAATTTGTCGCTATTGACATTCCGGAAATGAAATACAAAAGTAATGAACCTCCTCATTGATTCCCAGCCAAAAATAACAAAACCGAATCCACAGTTTTTTCGGTGCCCAGATGGCATCCTTGAATATGGGCATACGCCAACTCACAGGCCTGCCACTGGAAGGTCCACAGAATTAGCAGCAGCTTTCGCTCCTTTCCCTCATGCTCTGCTACACGATACAGAAGGTTGTTTTGTAACACAAAGTGAGGACCCTGTGGCATGGGCTGATGAGTGCACTGGCCATTGACAAGGACCCCTGCATTTTTAGCAGATTTAAGGGAGTCGTCATTCCCTTTTGAAGAAGCTGGCGTCTCTCTAAATTGCTACTGTAAGATAGAGAAAGGGTCAGCGCCAACCTCAAGGAGTTCCTCTCGTTCCGTCTTGGCGTTGGTTAATGACGTATCGGCTTGTACGTTACTCAGGGAGGTCACTTTGTCTCTCTGTGCTGGCTGGTTACATGGTATGGAGGCAGCTTGAGAGGGTTCTTCTCCGTCTATAATTAGGCCCAAATTTGACTTGGGGGTGGTATGTGCCCAACCACATTTAATATCAGACCAGTCCCGCCCCTGTATCACTGGGAAAGGTGGATTTGGGAGGATTGGTACAGCTAATTTTATTTACTTATCCTCCGCAACTGATGATACAGGTAGCAGACCTGTATCAGCGGATTTCTCCATGAATGCAGGTTAGATTGTTCTTAAACTTTAACCACTGTCGTGGTAGCACAAACAGGCAGGCGACAATGGAAATGTTGCTGCCGGAATTGAATAAAGCTTTGGTTTTATACACGTCTACAACTACCATCCCTCTATGTGAGACCGTCAGATGATTCATCAAGGCACACCAATCTCTCTCTCTCTCTCTCTCTCTGCACCTTTCCTTGTTCCTGCATAGACTCTGGTTTGTAAGAGAGGGGCATAGACTTTGGTACATACTCCCTCGGGTGTCCACTTAAGAACCGTTCTGCCCTCCCAGATATCGAGGCTGTACTAGTTTTCTCAATGAGAAGAACAAGTTCAGTCATGTTTTTAAATGCTCCCCAGACTGGCTGGGTGGTGAACAATAGGTAGCAGGGCACCTGCTGCACTATTTCTAGGGCAGTATTTTGGGATGGCTTCAGCCACTGCCCTACATCCTTCCACAGAGCCATAGCCTGTGACTGGGTCGGCCTCTCAGGGTCGAAATGCCAATCTCTTACCTTAGC
The DNA here is from genome assembly GCF_016835505.1 of Polypterus senegalus. Taxonomy (NCBI): domain Eukaryota; kingdom Metazoa; phylum Chordata; class Cladistia; order Polypteriformes; family Polypteridae; genus Polypterus; species Polypterus senegalus. The sequence continues at coordinate 111,491,111 of NC_053162.1, read as the reverse complement.
CACCTGCTGGTCTGGGGATGCCCCATATTTCATTGAGGCGTTGGCCTTATGGGGGGTGGGAACAGCTCTCCCTTCTGAGAGAGTATAGTAAGCCCCCTTCACTTTCCCCTTAGGGAGCAGCCCAATCCTGTGTGACCCTTCCAAACACTCCCCATGTTTGTTTTTCTGCCCGGTAACGTGTTTTGGGAGCAGAGTCTGTACCTGGTCTTTCTGAATCCTGGTGCGCACCACCCATTTGGAAACTCGGCCACAGTACTTTCTCATCTGGTTTGGTTTCAGATCCTGTTCCCTTCTCTTCGGGGATCCATGCATCCTGCCGACTATGCCACTGTCACAAACTCGAACAAGGGCCATAGCAAGGTTTGGGGCAGCCACCCGTTATATTGTGTATCATGGCTGCAAAATTGAAAAAACAAGTGATAGCACTGGTGAGCACAGATCAGAGTCCAAAACAGAACTGCCCTCCAGAGGAGGGGAGTGAGATTTTATAGGTAGTCTTAGGGAGGTGATATCATCCTCGGGCCGGGACAGAAAGTTACATCGTCCTCGGGTCTGGACAGGAAGAGATGTGTTTAGAGTCAAGGCACCGGAACCGGGCAGGATTTCCCAGGAAAGGTCTGCAGGGAACTTTGAAAGAAAGTTAGTGCACTCTGTCTTCCCCTGGTCGGGTGAGTCAATACTATTCTCTAAGCCCTTTAGCTGCCTCCTACTCACACGTGCGTGACAATATATATACAGTTGTATATAAAATGCAAAGTTGACTCACTCACCTACAAAAGCACTATTTCTTGTTTAGTTAAAAAGCTAAAATTTGGCAGGATTGTACATTGTGTGCAGCAGGTATCCTCTAAAAACAGATATTTTGATATAATCAATATATAGCGGAAAAACTCATACAATAAAAAATCTAAATACCCTGAAATCTCAAAAAAATGCTTTGCCTTATTTGATTGAAATTTGGTAATGTTACAAAAAGAAAAAAATTACTATAGCTTTTCCATGTTTTATTTGTCTATATTTGTCAGCAATAATGGAGCTAGTGAGCTATTCTTTGGCACCCCATCCTTTTTTGTGCTTTTTGGTAAAGAGTGATCACACAGAGAAATGGGTCTTTCAGTTCATACATCCGCAAGCAGGAGAGTGACACTGAGCAAGTTGTAACCACTCAGAGAAATGGGGCTGGCAACGAGTGAAGAAGGGCAGATGCCTCGCATAGGGAAAAGAGATGGAGTGGTGAGCTTGATGGAAAATGAGCTGTGAAGAGGACGATGCCTTGGTGGTAGGAAATAAACAATATTGTGAAGAACTGAGGTTCCCCCTTCGAAATCAGACCATGATATACTGCCCTGTCCTGATTCACATTGCACAAACAGGGAAGATCCGGTACAGCGTACCAGCCCACTTCTTGGCCTGGGAACAATACAAGCCAGGAGCAACGTGCATTCTTTCTCCAATGTAGAACCCTCATCATCATCTGATTTCACCTCTGTTATAGGATGTTGTGACAGATAGGGGGCGCTGTCGTCCCCTTGAACCCTCAGACTAGACGCCAGACACCAGATAAAAGTCCAAATATAATTTTTATTCAGACAAATAAGTGCACAAAGCACCCTTCATTCCACTATACTCATAAATAAACCACAATACAATTCTCAATAAATCCTCCAATCTCCCAGACGCATTGCCACCCTTCCTCCCAGCTCAGCTCACCTGTCTGGGATCTCTCACAGTCTTTTATAGTTCATGAACCAGAAGTGCTTCTGATCCCTTCATCCACGTGACTTCCTAGTACTTCTGGGTCAGATCAAAACTCCTTTTCTTCAACCCGGAAGCACGTCATTTCCTCTGTCCATGTGACTAGAACGCACTTCCGGGTTGTAGGCAAAACTCTCGCTGCACTTCCCTACAGCGCCTTCTATGGGCTCCTGTGGTATCCAGCAGAAACTCCAATGTCCATAATTCCCTGCTAGCATTCAGGGCACCTCTTTGCTGCAGGGAGAGCTCCCCCTGGCGGCCTGGGGGTATTGGCTGGGATGACTGGCCGGCCATAGTCCACAATGTCTTTATGTGAAAATAGCAGTGTCAGATCGGGGGGAGCATGAACGTGGATATGATAGCAGGCTGCTTGCTGTCTATCGACACATTTACAAGACAAAAGACGCTGACAGAGAGGTGCGAAGGGATTTAAGGTGGGCTAAATTTACAAGTTTTTTTGTAGGCTTTAGTAATTCTAGTGTTAAACAGGTTTTGGTAATGGTTACTTTAATATGGTCAAAATGCCTTAGATTGAACTTGTTTTGTCCTCAGGAGGAAATTTGGCCTTTTATAAAAAAACAAATAAATAGGTAATGTGTTTTTATATAAATTGATTTATCTATGGTCAGAATACACTCCAGAATGATTTAAAAAAAGATTAATTTTTAATTAAACCAAAAGAAAACTTTTGACTTGGTTATTGCAGTCACAGGGAGACATTATAGAGTTGTGTTGCTGTTTGTGTAAAGTGCGAGACAAGACTTTCCACTTTTTCTTCCCTTTTAAACTTTCTCTTGAACATCCAGTGCTTGATATACTTTGATTACATGTTATTTACCCCAACATTTTTCTTCCTACTGAGGAAGTCTTACTCTTTCTTTGAAACACCCCTCTCATCTTCCACATTTCCTCATCTTATTTAGTTTATTTGAAGCCCAGTCTGATTATGACATTAATTCTACCACACCACTCTTTTGCCCTTAAGTTATCTGGCTTTGCATTTTTCTCCTCACTAGCTGTTGTGTATTCATACTTCATCATGTCCTAGAAATTAGCACCACTTTCTCCATAAATTACATTGCTACAATAAATTCTAGATATATTTTTGGAACAAAGACAACATCCATGCTCAGTACAGCAACCCTGCAGGGAAACTGCCATTGGGACCACCACAATATTGACTGCTGAGCCATCAGTTGTGTTTGACATGCCTTACTCCAATCTTAGTGAGATCAGGGAGGAGATTTCACAGGTAAGAGGGCCTGTACAAAATATTCCCAAGAATACTGAAGCTGTTGTGGGCCTTAATTTAAATGCTTTGTCCAAACAATTCATACCATCTGAGTGGCAAAGATCATTATTGGTCTTCCTTCCCAAAGAACAAGACTCCAAATGAAACAGCCAATTTAAGGGTATAGCACTGTTAAATGTAGTGGAGAAAATGTTCTTCTCTGCAATAGCAAGTAAAATGACCACAATGTACAGCTAGCCTTTCAGGCAAGGAAATGGAGAAAACAGTTTTCCAGCAGTTGTCACTCAACTTGAACAGGATCAAATATAGTCAGTTAACCAGAAACTACAAGGTGTTATCACTTCACTCTTTACTGAAGGATAATGTTGCCACTGAAACTATGTGTACTCATCTCATCAGCCATGAGCACAAGCCATGAGCCTTCTCCTTCTTCTACTGGTGGCTAGGGCTTCCTCAAGGCATCTCTGCAGCAAGACTGTATGGGTGGGAAACATTGTGATTATTCCTGAAATATATTACCATCAGGTATTATTAGGCTGGTGATGGAGCTGAGGGACTCATCTGACGCAGTGGTGAAGAGCATGGGCACCTGAGTTTTTACTGGGAGAAAGTGGAGAGTTGAAAAGGAAATGGGCAGGATGGTGTCCAGAGCTTGAACACCAGGAGGTAATTGGCAGGGTTAATACAACACTGGCAGGCTACGATCACCCAACCTATGGACAAATGTCATTAAGAAAGGAATGAAAGATCTCATCATAATGGATGAGGTCAGGATGGAGCAGGAAGAGGGCAGTGGCACAAGGACAACAGGGGCATTGGGCAACATGGGAGGGCATTGCAAGTTGAACAGTAAACTGGGCAGACCTAGGGAAGCTGCCACTGGTTCAGCTCAGTTACAGTATCATAGCTACCTATGACACACTGCCATTGTTGGTTTGGCATAGAGCATGCTTATAATCTATGCAAGATCAATAGGGGCCACCCTCCAACACATACTGTTTGGCTGTAAAATCTCACTGGTACAAGGTCATTTCAGATAGCAGCATGATCAGGTGCTCAGGGAACTTGCAGAAGTGGTGGAGAAAGGATGGTTTGAAGCTAACCATCAGAGCCCATCAACAAATCAGCAGATCTTTTTTCTCAGGCAGGGAAAACCCAGAGATAGCTCCAGCAAAATGCCAGTACCTACGCTTCTGCCTTTAATATCAAGGTGGAAGATGGAAGTGGACCTGAGCAGGCAGCTCCAATTCCCAGAGAAGATCTGCAGAACTTCACTGTGGACAGACATGGTGCTCTCTTACAGCTGTAGCTGTAAAGTATGTGCTGTTGGTTGAACTCACAGTGCCATGTGAGGAAAGTATAGAGGCTGCATGCAATCAGAACAAAGTAAAATAATCAAACCTGGTTGGAGAGTGCAGGGAAGCCAGAAGGTGTGCTAGGCTCTGCCCGGTTGAGGTTGGAGACAGAGGGTTTTTGGGCCTATCAACAACATGCTTGCTCAAGGACCTAGGTTTACAGGTGAGCAGTCTGCAGAAGGCAGCCAGGAAAATGTCAGAAGAACCAGAGAAGTTCTGGTTGTGGCTGAGGAGGAGCAGGAACAAGGCTTGATGAGCAAGTAACTCCTTGAAAGGTTATCAGCAGGTGGTGAGGTAATGGGGTGAAACATCAAGGGATGTTGATCCCCAGCTGATAACCCAACAGCTAACAGAGCAGGGATCGAAAGAGGTGCAGCAGGCTTAGAGCCGAGCAACAAAACATTCACCTGTATATGTATGATTAAGACTCTCTGTCCTCTTAGTCCAATATGCTCTAACATTATAAATTAGCAACTATCAAAATAGACATTGCTGTGCTTCCTTTAGCTTTCCCCATAAAGTATTGGCATGCATTTAGATCTCTTGTGCCTCAATTTCTATGGAATGGCAAACGAACCTCCATAAAACACTTTTTCTAAATCAGATGGTGTGGTGGCATTAACGGATCTGAAACCATGTCAAGGGGCACTCAGTTTGAGATATACTTGGTGATGTTCTCTGCAGCCCTGAATGAATTGCTTGCATCTTGGTTTCTAATCAAAGCTGCACTGGTCCATCCCAGGTTCCTTCCACTTCTTCTCTTTAATGCCTTTAGTTAGGTCTTTTCTGAAGTCCACACTCCCACACCCCCAGCATAAATGATCCATATTCAGCGTATAGGAAGTAATTACTACTATTGGTAATATTTTAAAGGCTTAGAGCTGAGAACCTTCCAGTCACTGAGGTCCATGTTTCCTATTCCATCCTGTTTTGTCTTATATTTTCAGCTCTGGTCTCTTGTCATGTCTTTTAGTTTCTCTTTGCCTTCTACACTGCGTTTTCATTGTTCACCCTTTATTCTCTAATATGATTTTGTTTCTGCAAGTTCTTTCTAGGATTTTGACAATGTGATCTTCCACTGTCGTAACTGATAGCGATTTTCTGTATTTATAAGAAGCCAGGCATAATTTGTCATATTTTATTTTGAGTTGTGTGTATGTAGACAGAAAGCATTGATTCAGTACTCCTGATTGTTGAAAAACAATGTGATCAGAGCAGTGAGAAAAGCTCTATATAAATGTAAAGAATTATTATTATTATTATTATTAAGGTAGTAATATCAGAAACCCTGGCACCTTTAAAACATTTAGCCTGCGCTTTTGGATTTTCATAGTTATACTGTTGTATTGAGGAAAGTGAAATCAACAATTCAATTCACTTGTTTTTGTATAGTGCTTTTCACTGAGCGCAGATGCAGAGCACTGTCACAATTTTTGAGGTAAAATGTAAATGCAAACTTTACAAATAACTAACTACATAATGATTACACATAACACAGATTTGTTTAAACAGACAGGAAACAAAGTAGTTTGAAACTGATTAACATAAATGGAGACCAGCAATATTTGTTCATTAATTTATTGTTGAACTATGAGTACTCTGTTTTCAGCAGACTAGCTGATAAGTGCTGTTTTGGGTCCAAGCAAGTGACCAGGACGCAAGGGGTTTAGTATTTGAGGTCCCAAGACCCCTTCTAACTCACTATGAACTTGAATTGGTGGTGCTGCTGCTCCATTTAAATGGTCACTGAATAAAATGGTGGCTGGAAGACCTGTAGTTTAATCTGGAATAGCAAAACTAAGAGGAATTGAGAAAGTTTAATTTTCACTTTGCACTAATGCCCTAACCTCACTCTCCAATTTGAATATCTTTGATCTCTAAATAACTATAAACTGATTGCATGTAAAACTTTTTGCAGCATTTGCAAGAAAAGCAAGGATGAACATAACATATAATGTGAATGTTCTCATAAGCACGTGGGAAGCATGGGAAACAGTGGACCTAAATTAACTTTTAATTTCATCCCACATGCTGTTACTGATGCATTACACAAGGATAACAAATTGAAAGTACAAGCATCTGAGAAACTTAAGATAAGTTAAATTGGAAGTTGTGGCTGCTGCCTCTGCCTCTGTTCACATCAAACTAAGTCACATGCCCTGAAAGTGGATGTCTTATGATTCCACTTCAGCTTACATAAAAGTCACAGTAAAGCTAATTTAACATGAACATGCTTTTCTTTAGCACTGCAACCTTCATCAAAACACTTGCCACAGATTCCGTGCAAACAAGTCCAAAAAGCCATTACAATTCCACCATGAACACAATGGATGCAAACATGTAAAATGCCACAGTAATGAATTGTGAGTTTTATAGATTACACTGTATATAATCTTCTTTCGGTTGCTCTCTTTAGGGGTTGCCACAGTAGATCAACTTTTTTCATATCTTCCTGTCCGCTTCATCTTTCTCTGTTACACCTATCACCTGCATGTCCTCTCTCACCACATCCATAAACCTCTTCTTAGGCCTTCCTCATTTTCTCTTGCCTGGAAGCTCTATCCTTAGCATCCTTTTTCCAAAATACCCAGAATCTCTCCTCTGTCCATGTCCAAACCAACACAATCACGCCTCTCTGACTTTGTTTCCAAAACATCCAACCTGTGCTGACCCTCTAATGTACTCATTCCTAATCCTGTCCATCCTTGTCCCACCCAATGCATATCTTAGCATCTTTAACTGTGCCACCTCCAGATCAGTCTCGTGCTTTTTGTTCAGTGCCACTGTCTTTAACCTATATAACATAGCTGGTCTCACTACCTGTAGACCTTCCCTTTCACTCTTGCTGATACCTGTCTGTCACAAAATACTCCTTACACTCTTCTCCACCCATTCCACCCTACCTGCACTCTCTTTTTCACTTCTCTTCCACAATCCCCCATTACTCTGTACTGTTGAGCCCAAGTATTTAAACTCATCCACCTTCAACAACTCGTGCATCTTCACCATTCCTCTAAACTCCCTCTCATTCACACACATGTACAGTATTCTTTCTTGTTCCTACTGACCTTTATTTCTCTCCTCCCTAGAACATATCTCTCCAGGGTCTCCTCAACCTGCTTCCTACTCTCGCTACAGATCACAATGTCATCAGCAAATATCATAGTCCAGGGGGACTCCTGTCTACCATCATCATTGCAAATAAGAAAGGGCTCAGATCCAATCCCTGATGCAATCCCAGTTCCACGTTGAATGCCTACCGAAGACTTCACCACTGTCACACTTCCCTCATACATATCCTGTACAAGTCTTACATACTTCTCTGCTACTCCCAACTTCCTCATACAATACCACAACTCCTCTCGGGGTACCCTGTAATATACTTTCTCCAGGTCCACAAAGACATAATGCAACTCCTTCTGGCCTTCTCTATATTTCTGCATCAATACCCAGAGCAAACATCGCATCTGTGGTGCTCTTTTCTGGCATGAAATCATATTGCTACTCACTAATCATCACATCCCTTCTTAACCTAGCTTCATCCATCCATCCATCCTCTTCCGCTTATCCGAGGTCGGGTCACGGGGGCAGCAGCTTAAGCAGAGAGGCCCAGACTTCCCTCTCCCTGGCCACTTCTTCCAGCTCTTCCGGGAGAATCCCAAGGCGTTCCCAGGCCAGCCGGGAGACATAGTCCCTCCAGCGTGTCCTGGGTCTTCCCCGGGGCCTCCTCCCGGTTGGACGTGCCCGGAACACCTCACCAGGGAGGCTTCCAGGAGGCATCCTGATCAGATGCCCGAGCCACCTCATCTGACTCCTCTCGATGCGGAGGAGCAGCGGCTCTACTCTGAGCCCCTCCCGGATGACTGAGCTTCTCACCCTATCTTTAAGGGAAAGCCCAGACACCCTGCGGAGGAAACTCATTTCAGCTGCTTGTATTCGCGATCTCGTTCTTTCGTCACTACCCATAGCTCATGACCATAGGTGAGGGTAGGAGCGTAGATCGACTGGTAAATTGAGAGCTTTGCCTTACAGCTCAGCTCCTTTTTCACCACGACAGACCGATGCAGAGCCCGCATCACTGCGGATGCCGCACCGATCCGCCTGTCGATCTCACGCTCCATTCTTCCCTCACTCGTGAACAAGACCCCGAGATACTTGAACTCCTCCACTTGGGGCAGGATCTCTCCCCCAACCCTGAGAGGGCACTCCACCCTTTTCCGGCTGAGGACCATGCTCTCGGATTTGGAGGTGCTGATTCTCATCCCAGCCGCTTCACACTCAGCTGCGAACCAATCCAGAGAGAGCTGAAGATCACGGCCTGATGAAGCAAACAGGACAACATCATCTGCAAAAGCAGTGACCCAATCCTGAGTCCACCAAACCGACCCCTTCAACACCCTGGTTGCGCCTAGAAATTCTGTCCATAAAAGTCATGAACAGAATCGGTGACAAAGGGCAGCCCTGGCGGAGTCCAACTCTCACTGGAAACGGGCTCACTTACTGCCGCAATGCGGACCAAGCTCTGACACCGTTGTACAGAGACCTAACAGCTCTTATCAGGGGTCCGTACCCCATACTCCCGAGCACCCCCACAGGATTCCCGAGGGACACGGTCGAATGCCTTTTCCAAGTCCACAAAACACATGTAGACCGGTCGGGCAAACTCCCATGCACCCTCCAGGACTCTGCTAAGGGTGAAGAGCTGGTCCACTGTTCCGCGACCAGGACTAAAACCACACTGTTCCTCCTGAATCCGAGGTTCACTATCCGACGGACCCTCCTCTCCAGAACCCCGAATAGACTTTTCCAGGGAGGCTGAGGAGTGTGATCCCTCTATAGTTGGAACACACCCTCCGTCCCCTTTTAAAGAGGGGACCACCACCCCGTCTGCCAATCCAGAGGCACTGTCCCGATGTCCATGCGATGTTGCAGAGACGGTCAACCAAGACAGTCCTACAACATCCAGAGCCTTAAGGAACTCCGGCGATCTCATCCACCCCGGGCCCTGCCACCAAGGAGTTTTTGACCACCTCGGTGACTTCAGTCCCAGAGATGGGAGAGCCCACCTCAGAGTCCCCAGGCTCTGCTTCCTCATTGGAAGGCATGTTAGTGGGATTGAGGAGGTCTTGAAGTACTCCTCCCACCACCCACAACATCCAAGTCGAGGTCAGCAGCGCACCATCCCCACCATATACGGTGTTGACACTGCACTGCTTCCCTCCTGAGACGCCGGACGGTGGACCAGAATCTCCTCGAAGCCGTCCCAAAGTCGCTCTCCATGGCCTCCAAACTCCTCCCATGCCCGAGTTTTGCCTCAGCAACAACCAAGCCGCTCCGCTTGGCCTGCCGGTACCTATCAGCTGCCTCCAGAGACCCACAGGACAAAAAGTCCTATAGGACTCCTTCTTCAGCTTGACGGCATCCCTCACGCGGTGTCCACCAACGGGTTCGGGATTGCCGCCACGACAGGCACCACCACCTTTGGCCACAGCTCCGTCAGCCGCCTCAACAATAGAGGCACGGAACATGGCCCATTCGACTCAATGTCCCCACCTCCCTCGGGACGGGTTGAAGTTCTGCCGGAGGTGGGAGTTGAAGCTACTTCTGACAGGGGACTCTGCCAGCCGCTCCCAGCAGACCCTCACAACACGCTTGGGCCTACCAGGTCTGACCGCATCTTCCCCACCATCGAAGCCAACTCACCACCAGGTGGTGATCAGTTGACACTCCGCCCCTCTCTTCACCCGAAAGTGTCCAAGACATATGGCGCAAGTCCGACGACCACGACCACAAAGTCGATCATCGACCTGAGGCCTAGGGTGTCCTGGTGCCAAGTGCACATATGAACATCCTTATGCTTGAACATGGTGTTCGTTATGGACAATCCATGACAAGCACAGAAGTCCAATAACAAAACACCGCTCGGGTTCAGATCGGGGGGGCCATTCCTCCCAATCACGCCCTTCCAGGTCTCACTGTCATTGCCCACGTGAGCATTGAAGTCTCCCAGCAAAGCGAGGGAATCCCCAGAAGGTATGCCCCTTAACCTAGCTTCCACTACTCTTTCTCATAACTTCATGCCATGACTCATCAGTTTTATTCCCCTGTACTTACTGCAGCTCTACACATCCTCCTTTTTCTTAAACATCGGTACCAGTACACTTCTCCACTCCTCAGGCATCCTCTCAGTTTCCAAGATTCAATTAAACAATCTGGTTAAAAAGTTTACTACCATCTCTCCTAAACACCTCAATGCTTCCGCAGGTATATCATCTGAAACAACGGCCTTTCCATTCTTCATCCTCTTCATAGCTGTCCTTACTTCGTCCATGCTAATCCATTGCGCTTTCTGATTCTCTATCGCCACACCATCCAACCTTCTGTCTCTCTCATTCTCTTCATTCATCAGGGCTCTCAAAGTACTCTTTCCATCTGCTCAACACACCCTCCCCGCTTGTGAGTATGTTTCCATCTTTATCCTTTATCACCCTAACCTGCTGCACATCTTTGCAAGCTCGGTCCCTCTGTCTAGCCAATCGGTACAAGTCCTTTTCTCCCCCCTTAGTGTCCAGCCTTTCATACAACTCATCACACTCCTTTTCTTTAGCCTTCACCACCTCTCTCTTCACCTTACGCCTTATCTCCTTCTACTCTTGTTTACTTTCTCCATCTCTCTGACTATCCCATTTCTTCTTTGCCAAACTCTCCCCCTGTATACACTCCTGTTTTCCCCTATTCCTCCACCAGGTAGTTGCTCAGCTGTGTGGTAACTCTTCACTGCCACCTAGTGCCTGTTTTACCTCCTCCCTGAACTCAACCTTGCAATCTTCTTGATCTCCAATGTCATCCTACTGACCTCCATCCTATGCTGCCTAACCACACTTTCCCTTGCCACCACTTTGCAGTCTTCAGTCTCCTTCAGATTGACCCTCCGGCAAAGGATATATTCTACCTGTGTGCATCTTCCTCCACTCTTGTACATCACCCTACGTTCCTCTGTCGTCTTAAAATACATATTCACCTCAGCCATATCCATCCTTTTTGCAAAATCTATCATCTGACCTTCCTCATTCCACTCCTTGACACCATAACTACTCTTCACCTCCTCATATCCTCTGTTCCCTTCACCAACATGTCCACTGAAATCCACTCCAATCACCACTCTCTATCCCTTGGGTCCACTGTCCATCACTTCATCTAAAATACTCCAGAAATCTTCTTTCTTATCCATCGCACACTCAGCTTGCAGGGCATATGTATGAACAACATTCATCATCACACCTTCAGTTTCCAGCTTCATGATGATCATTCTGTCTAACACTGTTTTCACCTCCAAAACATGCTTTTCCTTCAGAATAACCCCTACTCTGTTTCTCCTCCCATCCACACCATGATAGAACAATTTGAATCCACCTCCGATCCACCTGGCCTTACTCCTCTTCCATTTAGTCTCTTGCAACACAGTATATCAACCTTCCTTCTGTCCTTCTCATCAGCTAACTCTCTCCCCTTACAAGTCATACTGCCAACATTCAAAGTTCCTACCTTCAGTTTCATTCTCTTTACATTCCTCCTCTCCTCCTGCTTCTGGACATGCCTACCTCCTCTTCTTCTCCTTCTTCGTCCAACAGTATCCCAATTTCTGCCAGTACCCTGTTGGCTAATAGTACTGGTAGTGACCATTATTAACCTGGACGTCAACCGAATCGGTGTGGAAATCTATATTGTTGTCCACATATCGATGTGGCAACATTTTACACCGGATGCCCGTCCTGATGTAACCCTTCCCATTTTTCCGGGTTTGGGACCGGCAGAAAGAAACCCACTGGTTTGTGCATCCCCTGTGACTGGGTTCTTATATTGTATATAATGCAAAAATAAAAAGAAATAAACATCTACTTTATGTTTTCTCACTATAGAAAGTATTTTTTCTGTAAAATTTCAGAAGTTTTTACTGAACATCACCATCCACTCAACGACTGTATTGTCATCTCAAAGTTTTGATGTTATTTCTTTTGTCTTTAGATGGAATGGTTTATGTGATTAGTAGTCTGAGTTGGTGTGCTTTTTTTTCTTTTACAGTGGTGGGTTAATTACAGTTTGCAGCAGAGCAAATCCTTTTCTTAATGGAATGTAAACAACTGTGTCTCAATCAGAAATATTGTTTCTTGTTTTTTCTTTAAAGGTGCAAGTTAATATTAATGATGTAATCGGGGTTGTTGACATTTTACTTTAGTGATTTTGATTATAATAATAATCATTGATAAACAATAATTAACATTAAAAGTTTTATCCATTTCTGTTTTTGCCCAGAAGGTGACCTACAACCAAATATGTGGCTTTGAAATTAATGTTAGCAACCAGGATGGCTTCACTCCTCTCCATGTAGCTGCGCTTCATGGAAGGGAAAATTTAGTCTCTTTGTTAATTGCCCATGGTGCCAACATCAATACAGAAAATGCACATGGTGCTACTTCTCTTCATTTGGCCTGCCAAAATGGTAACCTCCAGGTTAGTATGTACCAAATACTCAGCTATGATTTTAATTAAATTGGTGTTTATTGTTTGGATTAATATTGTTTGGGTTTATAGTGTTGATTAATATTGTTTTCCTACTGTGGGCAAATATTTTATTATTTTGATTATTAAAGCAAGCAGGTTTCAGTTAATTTTTCAAAGAACAGTTTAGTTTTAAAAGCCAAGCAACCCACTGGTCCAGAATATACTGTAATCTTGAGCAATGTTAAAATTAGGGTTAATTATACTTTTCTTTTATTGTGCTAGGCTGTGAGGTACCTACTAGGATGTAATGCCAAGATGAATAAGAAGGACCATTTTGGGAACACGCCTTTGATCCATGCGGTCTTGCGAGGTGATCATGATACAGTGAAGGTGTTGCTAGAGGTATTTTATCGGTTAAATGTATAATATTACTGTGATGTGGAGCTGATATATTTTAATATCATTTTTTTTGATTGTTTTTTTAGTTTATGCTTTGCTGTATGTACTGATTTAGCATGTAGTCAAGAGTTTATATGATTTAAAATGTATTATTTCAAGTTCAGTGCTTATTTTGAATTTATTTGCATTTCTTTTCTAAATATGCTTCTGTTAAACATGTAGTCTGATACAGTTTTTCAACATTAATTAGTTTGCAAACTACATTTTGAAATATCAGAATTTCTGGTAAATATGAAATAGAAGTAAGTCTTCAATATGGTACATTTTTATTTGACAACCATTGTTATCATGAGCTTTCCAACTACTGTACAGTATATGAGGAAGATTTGTTTTACTGGTAGTATATATATAGAAACCTATACTGATAATATCTTTTTCATAACAGAAATAACAAACCTGATTAATTCAGTTTAGGGTTTGGGGTAGCCTTGGCAGTGGAGCCAACATACAGTCTTTCCTAGAAGTTTATGGTGCTTGGCTGAAAGCAACCTTTGTTGTTTCTTTGCTTACGTGGAGCCAATTCAGAATCACCATCCATTGTGCCACCATTCTGCTCAATTTATTAACATAATTTGTATATTAAAAACATAAAAGGGTGAATATTTAGGATTCACTTTGGGCAGTGGTAGGAGAAGACCAAAAAATATGTGCAGTGTGTTGCAAAAATTAAAATAGTAATAATAATAAATAAACATGTTGTGATCTGTAGTCTCCTACCTTCCCATCCAAAAAAAGCTTCACTTTACATGATCATGCTAGTTACAAATTTCCACTCTGTGGTATAGTGGGTCCACAGCTTGCTTAGTAAAGGCCATTTTTTAAATAAATAATCACCGCTCTCGCAGCAGCTTAGCGAGGAGGCATTGGGCTATAGCAAGCCACGGGGCGATCTGTGGTGTGGGCGTTTCTTACCGAGTGCACAGGCGGGGGACTGCCCACATCTGTGATTGCTCCCATGGCTAATATGCTACAGCTGCTATGGCCCCTCGCATTATAAAAAATAAGCACGAGTCGGATGGAGGGAGAGAATGAGAAAAAGAACGAGAGGGAATAAAAGGACGGAGGTGACAGGAAGCGAGAGAACAGGAAGCGGGCGAGCGAGCGCTCGTAGGCAGCTGAGAAGACAGCCTGAGTGTTAGGCCAACACCCAGGGCGTTGTAGTTGTTGTCGCTTCCGCTGATCAAGCATGCAGCGGGAGTGACCAAAGAAGGAGACGGGTGACTCCGCATGGGGCCGCGGATGATCAGGATTTGGGATGTGGTGTCCTCCACGTGACAGCCTTGGCCGTATGAGGAATTCCCAAGTTGTGGTCTGGAGAGAGCGGAACCGAAGCCAGGGATCGGGACGCCGCCAGATCGGTAGTGAAGAGAAGGGTAGCTGCAGGTAGAGTGGCTCCCCTATTGCGAAGCCTGGACAGGGAGAAGCAGGGGAGTCACCAGTTAAAAGAAGGCACTGAACTTGTTGATTTTTTTTAAAGACTGCTTCCTGATCGTTTTAACCTCGTTGTTTTAAGAAGATTTTTCTATTTATTGGTTTTAACCTCCACATTTCTTTTATAGGATTATTTATTTATGGAATTATGAAAGCACTGCACTTTATTTGAACACTGTTTTTTTTTTTATTGTCTTTTAAATAACAGCACTTCTGCACTTTTTACCATCCCCTTGCTCAAATGTTGTCTCACTGTTTAGCTCATCGGTGACATTACAGACGGTGTTGGGTTCAAGTGCTTCCAAACAGCAATGGGAGTGTGGAGCCAGAACCCGCATCGTCACACGCTCTTGGCAACAAAAAATTGTATAGTCCAAATATTCAGTATAATCACCAAAATCAACCTTCCTTAAATATTTTAGGCTCCTCTTGGAAGATTTGGTAATGGTCCAATAGTCTGCTGATTAGAACTCGCTAAAACTTGTGACTTTATGAAATTTGATAGTATAAAGATCAATGCATAGTAAAGTTCCACTTGCAATAAAAATAAAAATTGACAATATTCTGTTCTGGTACATAGAAATCTTTGTTTTGCTTTATCAAGAGAGGATACATAATGCTTCAATTTTCTTAAATGAAGGGTAGATTAAGGACAGGTTTGATGTTTTTTGCTTAGTTACTGAGTTAATATGAGAAGTAGCACTTCTGAGTGTGGTATGATTAAAATTTAAGATAGTAGAGTTTTAAACTGACACTATTCGTTTTGCAGTATACAAGTTTTCTAATACCTTATTAACTAGTCTTACACAGTATGTCATATTCTATAACCAAGACAAAATACATATGTTTTATTTTAAATAAATTATCATTGTTTAAGGAACTCTGGAGATGAGATTATACTTTTTTTTCTAAAGTTTTTAGCCTTGAGATTTGGATTTTCTTTACTTAGACTGTTGTGCGTACTGAAATAAATTTTTTACCCTTTGATCTTCAGAGTGGAGCTTCACTGAATATCTCAAACAGTCAAGGAAATACAGCATTACATGAGGCTGCAAGAGCAAATATCCCACTTTTGGTAGAACTATTGGTTAACTCTGGGGCATCTGTAAATGTTCATAACAAACATCAGTTTACTCCATTGGAATATGCCGAGGATACAAATGATAAAGTAAGTATTTAAAGTATGTAGAGTCTTACAGAAATAGTAAACATTTCTGGTTTACTTTTTACAGATTAAGAGATTTGCATATGAAGTACATTTAAAAATTTTCTGTACATACATACTCCTTTACAAGGCCATGGGACCATGAAGAGTGTTTAAATAATTTCTCTTAGTATAAAGAATATTTTTTTCAATGTAGTATGTGTAATATTTGGTGATGTAGTATATTTAAAATCTTTATTTGCTAAAACATTAATTGAGTGTAATATATTTTTTTTAATCTTTGGCAATCTGGAAAACGGATTGTGTAACTTCAAATTATGTATCAAATCATAACAGTGGAGAGAAAATATATACAGTACCCTCAAACTTTCTTTGCATTATGTGCTCTGTTATGATTGCTCACTGTAGAGCTGTTATATAAATAAATAATGTCTTTGTTTTTTTTCCCCATTTTTATAAATAATGTTATTGTTTGAATTAATTTGAGTGTGTTAAAAATTTCAGTTGCTACATGGTTGTTCCAAAGTATATTATGTCATACTAGCAAGGAGACCACAGTAGTCACATTGAAATAAATAGTTTGTTTATGAGAATAGTGTTGCGCATGATGCTTCACCATTATTGTAGCATTTACTCATGTCTGCCTCATCATGACTTATAGCCATATTTACAAAAGACCTTGTCATCACATCACATCACTGTTCAGTTGTCATTAGAACATTAGAACAACCTAGACAAGAACAGGTCTTTCAGACCAACAGGCTTACCAGTCCTATCCGTTTCAATTTTATAAAAAAACATCAAGTCTAGTTTTGAAAGTTACTGAAGTCCTACTGTCTACCACACAACTTGGTAGTTTATTCTATGTGTCTGAGGTTGTCTTTGTAAATAAAAATGCCCTAATGTTTGTGCAAAATTTGCCCTTAACAACTTTCCAACTGTGTCCCCATAATTTTGATTGTCATTTTAAAATAACAGTCTTGATCCACTGTACTAATTCCCTTCATAATTTTAAACACTTAAACCATGTCTTCTCTTAATCTTCTTCATCTTAAAATTATAAGGTAGAGCTCTTTTAATCTTTGCTCATAACTCATCCCATATAACACTGGAATCAGCCAGTCTGTCTTCTCTGAATTTTTTCTAGCTCTGTGTTCTTTTTTTAGCCTGGAAACCAAAAATTGTACTCAGTACTCTAGGTGATACCTCACCATTGTGTTAAAAACTTAAGCGTAACCTCCTTGGACTTGTACACCATACATTGTACCATATAACCTAACATACTGTTTGCCTTCTTAATGGTTTCTGTACACTGTCTGGCAGATAATAGTATTGAGTTCACTAAGACTCCTAAGTCCTTCTCATAAGGTGTACTTTCAATTTACAGATATGTTTTGTCTTGGTAGAGTTTTATATCGTTCTGCTTTCCTCTTTATTGTGCTGACTTTATCAGAATGTCTTAAATCCCATAGACCTAACACTTTATAACTTCTTCCCACCTTCCCTTCTTCATCTATAACCTCAGTCAATTGCATAGAGAAAAAGACAAGCAGGAGTTAAATTATGACTTTAAATAATGTATTATTGATAATATTCATAAAGCGACAAAATTTATACATTCTCTGTCCAAATCATAAGGCCAATAGGTTGCTCTAGTACAGAATGGCTTCTGATTCAAAACCAATCAAAATCCCATACAGCCATACTTCACACTAGTGGAGGGCACACAATGTATTTCACTCCTGCTCCCAAAACCATTTGTTGAGTTCCAGCATTCCAGCTAGGTGGCCTTCCTGTCCTACAGAGAATCACTTACCAAACAGGTATGAGGCAACCCCAAACCTGCAATAAAATTTAAATCCTGACTCAGTCCTAAAGACTCAGGGAGTTTGGTTATTTAGTTAGACGTGAAAGTATAGGTGTTCTCATCAATGAAATCCTGAAACACTAACACTACACTTGCTTTGTCTGACTCACAGAAAACACGCACTAAATATTATCAACTTATATACAAAGTTTCAAGCCACAACAAGACCTCATATTGTGTGTTCAAACCTAACATTTTTATTTCCTTTTTATACTACTTTACATTTACTTACATTAAATTTCATCTTCCCCAAATCTGCACAAGCCTGTATGCCGTCCAACTCCCTCTATAGTGATTCAACATATTCTAGATTGTCTGCCAATCCACCTATCTTGGTATCTTCTATAAACTTAATCTTCTTCTTACTTATATTCCTATCCAAATAATTTATGTATATTGAAAATAACATGGTCCTACCACTGACCCCTTTTGAACACCACTCTTAACCTCAGCCAATTTTAAATGGGTTCCTTGAAGCATAACCCACTATTTCCTGTGTCTGAGACAATTTTGCATCCATCTACAAGCAACACCCTGAACTCCCACTTCTTTTAGTTTAATGGCCAACCTCTCCTGTGGCACCTTATCAAATGCTTTCTGAAAGTCAAGATAAATAATATCATATGCTCCACTTTGATCATATCCTTTTGTTGCTTCCTAATAAAATTCTAGCATGTTGGTAAAAAGGTGAACTCCCTCTTCTGAGCCCATGCTGACTTTTCACTGAAGTTCCTGTTCTTTCCATGTGTTGCTCAGTCTTATCCTTAATAGTTCCTTCCATGAATTTACCCGTGATGCATGTTAACCTTACAGGCCTATAGTTTATTGGATCTGCCTGGTCACCCTTTTTTTTTATAAAGGAATAATATTTGCTATTTTCTAGTCCTTGGAAATTTCTCCAGTGCACAGTGACTTCCTAAAAATATATTTTAAGGGTTTATAAACTGCTCAGAAAAATTAAAGGAACACTTTGAAAACACATCAGATCTCAATGGGAAAAAGAAATCCTCCTGGATATCTATACTGATATAGACTGGGTAATGTGTTAGGAACGAAAGGATGCCAAATCGTTTGATGGAAATGAAAATGATCAACCTACAGAGCCCTGAATTCAAAGACGCCCCAAAAATCAGAGTTAAAAAATTATGTGCAGGCTAGTCCATTTTGCCAAAATTTAATTGCAGCAACTCAAAATTGTACGCAGCACTTTGTATGGCCCCTGTGTTCTTGTATACATGCCAGACAAAATCGGTGCATGCTTCTAATGAGATGACAGATCGTGTTGTGGGGGATCTGGACCAGGGCATCACTGAGCTCCTGGACAGTCTGAGGTGCAACCTGATGGCATTGGATGGACCAAAACATAATGTCCCAGAGGTGTTCTATTGGATTTAGGTCAGGAAAGTGTGGTGGCCAGTCAATGGTATCAGTTCCTTCATCCTCCAGGAACTGCCTGCATACTCTCACCACATGAGGCCAGGAATTGTCGTGCACCAGGAGCCACTGTACCAGCATAGGGTCTGACAATGGGTCCAAGGATTTCATCCTGATACCTAATGGCAGCCAAGGTGCCTTTGTCAAGCCTGTAGCGGTTTGTGTGACCCTCCATGGATATGCCTCCCCATATTAACCCACCACCAAACTGCTCATGCTGAATGATGTTACAGGCAGCATAATGCTCTCCATGGCTTCTCCAGACCCTTTCACTTCTGTCACGTGCTCAGGGTGAACCTGCTCTCATCTGTAAAAAGCACAGGGCACCAGTGGTGCATCTGCCAATTCTGGTATTCTATGGCGAATGCCAATCGAGCTGCATGCTGCTGGGCAGTGAGCTCAGGGCCCATTTGAGGACATGGGGCCCTTGGGTCACCCTCATGAAGTCTTTCTGATTGTTTGGTCAGAGACATTCACACCAGTGGCCTGCTGGAGGTCATTTTGTAGGGCTCTGGCAGTGCTCATCCTGTTCCTCCTTGCCCAAAGGAGCAGATACTGGTCCTGCTGATGGGTTATGGACCTTCTATGGCCCTCTCCAGCTCTCCTGGAGTAACTGCTTGTCTCCTAGAATCTCCTCCATGCCCTTGAGACTGTGCAGGGAGACACAGCAAACCTTCTGGCAATGACACATATTGATGTGCCATCCTGGAGAAGTTGGACTACCTGTGCAACCTCTGTAGGGTCCAGGTATCGCCTCATGCTACCAGTAGTGACACTGACTGTAGCCAAATGCAAAACTAGTGAAGAAACAGTCAGAAAAGATGAGGAGGGAAAAATGTCAGTGGCCTCCACCTGTTAAACCATTCCTGTTTTGGGGGTCATCTCATTGTTGCCCCTCTAGTGCATCTGTTGTTAATTTCATTAACACCACAGCAGCTGAAACTGATTAACAACCCCCTCTGCTACTTAACTGACCAGATTAATATCCCATAAGTTTCATTGACTTTATGCTATACTCTGATTAAAAAGTGTTCCTGTAATTCTTTTGAGCAGTATATGTGTACTGGCTAGCCTCCTTAACAACTTGAGGGTAAATATTATCTGGTCCTGGTGATTTGTTTGATTTCAGCCTATTTAATCTAGGCAGTACTTCTTCCACTGCAATTTCTAAATCACTCAGTGTCTCCTTAGTAGTCCCTTTTACTGCTGGGAGGTTATCTATGCAAGTCCAGAGCCTTTGCTATTTCATTGTATTTTTAAATTCTCTTTTACTATTCCTGATGCATTTCTTATCCTTCTTGACAGTTCTTTTACTGCCAAAGTACTTTTGTTTATTCCTGGGAGGTCTCCCACCTGTACACCCAGAAGGCAACACACCGTGTGAAACTCTGTCTCTGGAGCAAACGTGTGCTTCAATACCCCTAATGATTGAGTTCCGGGAACTAGTTTTGAGGTAGCCCATTTGGGCTCCTTGTGCCTTTAAAAAGTCCAACATCCAACAGGACTTGCGTTGCTCTGGCCTCATTATTAAAATTTTACAGTGGGGTACTAAAGCTGCTCATTTTTTTATTTAAATGAAGTGATTTAACTGAAATGGTAATCCTCACAAATTTAGGCCAAAAAGATTAGATTAAAGGATTGCTACAGTTATTCCCCCTTGACAACTTGCTGTTTGCCGTTCTGTGAGGTTTGCTTTTCTTTGCCTGCTCTCCTAGTTTTGCACTCTCTTATTCCTGACTTAAAAGTCCTGCACTCACACACTTTATATTGCTTTGTGTTGCTCTCTTAACTGCTCTACTTTCCTGACTGCTAAGAAATAATCAATCAGAAAAAACTCATTTAATGACTCTCCGCAGCTAGTTACAGTAAAAGTAAAAAGTATGCGAACCCCTAGGAATTATCTATATTTATGTCTAATTCCCATATAAAACATGGTCGTATCTTCATGTCAGTCACAATAATGAACAAACACAGTCTCCTATAATTAAAGATACACAGAGTTTCAGAGAACTTTTGACCATATTGAATAAACTGTGAAACTGAAGTTTGGAAAAAGTAAGTGAACCCTAAACTAATGACATTTGAAAAAGCTCATTGCAGTCAGAATTTAGCACACCTGGAGTCCATTTGATGAAACAAGTTCAGAGGTGTGGCCTAGAATTACTTTGATTGATAAAAAAACACTATAAAGTTTGAGTTTGAGCTTTTGACAAGATATCCAGATGGGAATCATGCTTTGCACAAAAGAGCTGTCTGAAGAGCTACAATTGAGAATTGCTAATCTACATAAGGCTGGAAAGGGTTACAAGGTAATCTCAAAGATTTTAGATATTGATCAGTCTACTGTTAGGCAAGTTGTCTATAAATGGGGACAATTTAGTAATGTAGCTACTCTACCTAGATGTGGGTGCCCTGTCAAGATGACCCCAAGAGCACAACGCAAAGTCAGCAATGAGGTATAGAAGAACCCTAGAGTGACAGCAAAGGATTTGAAGAAGTCATTAGAACTGGCTAACATCTCTGTTCGTGTTCACTATACGGAAAACATTGAACAAGAAAGGAGTCCATGGCAGGACACTAAGAAGAAAGCCACTCCTATTAAAAAAAAAATTGTGAACACCTGAAGTTTGCAAAAGAGCACTTAGACACTCCATACTGGTACTGGGAAAATGTTTTGTGGAGTGATAAAACCAAACTTGAACAATTTGGGAGGAAAAAGTAGAACTTCATTTGGCGTAAAAAGGGCACTGCATATCAACATCAAAACATCATCCCTACAGTAAAGTATGGTGAGAGAACATCATGATTTGGGCCTGCTTTGCTGCATCAGGGCCTGGACAGCTTGCCATCATTGAGGGGAAAATGAATTCACAAGTTTATCAACAAATTCTCCAGGATAATGTGAGGGTGTCTGTCTGTCAACTTAAGCTCAGAAGAGGCTGGGTGATGCAACAGGACAATGACCCCAAACATCGCAGAAAATGCACAGCACAATGGATTCAGAAGAAAAAACTCCGCCTTTTGGAGTGGCCCAGTCAGACCCCAGATCTCAATCCTATTGAGATGTTGTGTAATGACTTGAAGATGGCCATACACACAAGACAAACAAAGAGTATGAAGGAGTTAAGGCAGTTCTGCAGGGAAGAATGGGCTAAAATTCCCCCCTGCACAATGTGCAGGTCTGATTTGCAGTTACAGGAAGTGCCTGGTTGAAGTCATTACTGCCAAAGAAAGCTCAACCAGTTATTAAATCCCAAGGTTCACTTACTTTTTCCACTACCACCATGAACGTTGAATGTGTTTGTAAAACAAAGACATGAAAGAATAGAATTTTTTCTGTGTCATTGGCTTAAGTTCATTGTGCATATCAGTACCTGTGACTTAGATGAAGATCAGATCAATTTTTATGACCAATTAATGCAGTAAACCAGATAATTCCAAAGCTGATCAGCGCCTTTACGCTAGTCACCTTCCTACATACAACTGTCCTTAACGCTTTGAAGTCAGCCACTGCTTTTTTTTTCTTCCACTAAGGAATCATTGTTTCTCTTAGTTATAACTATTGGTCACTAAAAATCTGGTAATTTACTTACAGAGATGCACTGCTTCGCTGATGATATTTTTAATAAAAATAACAAGAACAAGTAACTTTTCCAAACACTGGTTTTGCTCCTATGCAGGTGAAAAAAAGCAGAAAACCTGTCTAAAGGGAAAAAAAACTCCAACATAGTTCCTTAGTGGACACCAAAAGACAAAGTTTTTAGGAATAAAATGCATTTTTGGTTAACTTTCGCATCATAGAACTCAAAAACTCTCAGCTGCTTCTCTTTCATTTGCAAGGACGATGTCAGCAATTCAGTATGTCTTAGTCTCCAGTCAGTACCAGTAATGTTTAAATAGAAGTATTCCCATTCATTATATTGAGAATAGCTGGCATCCTTGATCTTCACTGATGTCAGGAACACGATCAGCCTTATTACGGTGGTTCTAGAAATGGAAGTTTTAATTATTTACTGTCTGTTGAGGGCGTATTTTCATGCTGTGCAGCCTGTAATACTTTTAACTTTTCATGCCAATAATAAAGATAGTTTATTATTAGATATATTTAGTTAGTTAGTGGTACACATGGACTGTTTCGAAAACAGTGTTAGACAATTTTGAAAATTTGAATAATTTTTATTGTTCAGGTAATTTATGTTTCATCTTATAGTTCTTCTAATCCTGTTATTGTGAGTGCAGAACCAAAATCATTAGCCTGTATTTGGCCTTAAGAATATTAGATAAAAGTGAAATTGATTTCTAAGAAGTCTAAAAAGTTGCCTCCTTGGTCACCAGCTCAAGACAATAATATCCACTTGCAGAGCCACAGCACCTTATGTTACCGCAGTTGCCGGAAGTGACATCACCACCGTTTCAGGACTGACTTCGTAAAATTACTTTTGGAAGGTCTCAGCAAAGCCCGGAAACTAACGTCGGGTCAAGGACCCGTTCAAAAATTAAGTGATAAAAATGAGAAGGAAAAACAGTACATCAAACCAAATTATATGCATCATTGTGAAGTTCAGAGGGTTTCTGCCATCACGTTGTGTCATACATCAAACTAAACAATACGGATCATTTCTGTGAAATACACTATTAACATTTACATTGTGTTCGGGTCTGTAGGAACCATTTAACAAATTAAATTAAAATCATCAAGATTTGTATTAAATGAAAATAATTTGTCGTTTACATTCATTAAATGAAATATACAAAATAATAACAATGCTTACACCATATTAGAGTTTAGTAAAATGTTAATAATAAAAGTGATTCAGTGTTTTAAAATGTACTATGCATGTGTGCAATATTGTTCTAAACCAATTTAGAATGAACATTTAATATTTTTAAACATGTATATGAAGAAAACACCAAATCATATTCTACACTGAATTATGCTATACAGTAATCTCTCACTATATCGCGCTTCGACTTTTGCGGCTTCACTCTATCGCGGATTTTAAATGTAAGCACATCTACATATATATCACAGATTTTTAGCTGGTTACGCTTTCTGCGGACAATGGGTCTTTTAATTTAGGTTACATGCTTCCTCAGTTTGATTGCCCAGTTGATTTCATACAAGGGACGCTATTGGTGGATGGCTTAGAAGCTACCCAATCAGAGCATGTATTACATATTAACTAAAACTCCTCAATGCTATAAGATATGCTTCCCGCGTGGCGCTTGTTTTGTTTGCTTCTCTCTGTCTCTCTCACTCTCTCTGCCTGACGGAGGCGGTGTGAGCAGAGGGGGCTGTTTACACAGTGGCTGTTTGCCTAGAAGATAGGATGCTCCTCTACAAAATGCCGCTTTATTGCGGTGCTTCTGTATACTTAAAAGCACGTATTGATTTTTTGATTGTTTGCTTTTCTTAGCGAGGGGTCTCTCTGACATTATCTGCTCTTCACGGTGCTTCTTTGAAGAGAAGATATGTTTGCATTCTTTTAATTGTGAGAAAGAACTGCCATCTCTGTCTTGTAATGAAGCACAGTTTAAACGTTTGACTAAAGGGTGTTATTTCATGTCTAGAGGGCTCTAATAATGTTAACAGTGTGGGAGAGTTTATAAGGGCTTAAAATATATAAAAATAACCATACAAACATATTGCCGAGACCTGCCAAAACCTTCCAAAAGTAAAGTCAGTCCTGAAACGACGGTGACTTCACTTCCGTGTCTTTAACTGTGGGTCTGCAATTGCGATGACATATGGTGCTGTGGCTCTGGAAGTGGATGCTACTCGCTCAACACCAGAATTGGTATTCAGTAGGCCTGGGTAAAAAATTGATTTTCTGATTATCAAATCGATATTAATTCTTAGTCTCAAGATCGATCTTGTGAAACCCTGTATTGCTGTATTACTATATTTTGATTTTTGTTTATCTTCATTTGTGGCATCCGATCCATCAGATGTCACTAATGCGCCTCTTAGTGCTTTCTACAGAAAAAGCACTACTAGTGTCCTCCTCAACTGAAATCAGCACCTTCAACACTTAAATCATATGTGTGGACCTGCTACAGATTCAGTGCATCAATAAAGAATAAGCAAAGTCATATGTAAACTGTGCAACTGAGAAGTTAAGTATTGTTGTAGCACAAAAAATTTGGCAAATCATTTATCCTGATGCCACCCAGAAACGTAATCTCGGTCAACATCCAAACAAGTAGAGCCTAAATAATCTACACTGGAGATGGCATTCAGCTCCAAGCTTCCAGTTAATTTTCCTCATGCCCAAAACGTAACAGAATATATTGCAGTTTTTAATCTGTAAAGATGTGAGACCCTAAGCTGTTGTTGAAAACAAGGGCTTTTAAGAAATGATGCAGGTCTTGGAACTGTGGTAATGCCATACCGACCAGAAAGCAAATGTGTGAAATTATTGTACCTAGGCTTTATGAAGATATTAAGCAAGGCATCGCTATGTCTCACAGGTCAGTGGAGAGAGTAGCCTTAATTTACGACAGCTGGACAACTAGTGCAGCAGATTCCTAAATGACAATAACATGTCACTACATTACACAATTGAGCACCTGTGGTGCATATGTTGCAGACTAGATCACTGCATGCTAGATACACCGGAAGCAACCTCAATGCCTGTTTGCAGAGCTGCATTTTTTAATTATGCTGCTTCACTGCGTAACTGCATCAATTACAAATTTGTGTGCTAAGTCCAATAAACATTGCTTCAATTTAAACATGTGGCTAACTACTGCTATGATGGAAAGAGCAAGGGAGCAATTGGAACTTTCAGAGCAGCCTTTTGATACCAAAATGAGCATGTACGCAAAGCAGCCGATGTGAAGTAGATCCATAAGTTGTACCGCACGTATCATATTAGCGGCACCATCAGTCACAATGACTGGTACTTTGTCTTTTATGTTCTATTCATCCAATGAAGCTGTCAATGAATATTAGCTCTAGATCCTCTTTTTTTACCCAGACAACACAATTTAAGATATGTGTAACTTGTAGAATCATAGAAAGACCCAAGCCTTCCTGCTATATCTTTAATTTCAACTAATTCAGGGGGATAAATTTGGATAGCAGTTTAGTTGAAGATAGATAGATAGATACTTTATTAATCCCAAGGGGTGCCTACATGGAGATTCATTACACACAAATAAGTTACTAAATAACATTTATTATGTAAGAAGCAACATTTGATTTTTGCAAGATAATATTAATGTTTTATAAAGTAGATGCCATTGCATTCTATAAAAGCAAGGTGTCCCTCATAACGTGTGGATTCTGATGTGGCAATACATATCAGTCAGCTAGTCATTCTCCAACCCGCTATATCCTAACACAGGGTCATGGGGGCCTGCTGGAGCCAATCCCAGCCAACATAGGGAGCAAGGTATGAACAAATCCTGGACAGGGCGCCCACACACCAACCACACACTAGGGACAATTTAGGATTACCAGTGCACCTAACCTGCATGTCTTTGGACTGTGGGAGGAAACCGGAGCACCCAGAGGAAACCCACACATACACGGGGAGAACATGCAAACTCCACGCAGGGAAGCGAACCCAGGCCTGCTAACTACAAGGCAGCAGTGCTACCACTGTACCACCGTGCCTGGCAATACATATATTTGTTAAATTATGTTGAATTTTGAATAAGTGAAGTGCTGTGAAAAAAGTTTTTTTTTTTTCTTCCAGCGATGATATTTTGTTCCACATATTGCAAATACTTTCTGTATGTTAACTGTTCATTACTAATCAAGTATTGCAGCATAAATGTCTTTCTTTGCTTATGCATATGTTAAATCAATGTAGTGTGGACGCTGAAGTTGGAAATAACGGGAGACAAACACCAATTTAAACTAAAAAGCAATTTCTTCATTTTTGGTGAGTCAGAGAGACTGCAGCTACTTTCAGCTCCGTCCACAGACTGGTCAGATAAGACGGCTTGCTGCCTAACATGGGGCTTCCCTCTTTATACCTAGTTTGTGTATTTAACAAAAAATACAAATATGGCAGTTCATTTTGAGGTTATACATAAATTATAATAGCTTGCGACTCCCTGAATTGGAATGTGTACATTGCTTCTTTCAGATAAAGAGGTTATCAGGGCACTCACAGTTTTAAGAAATATGCTCAAATAATTTTAAGCAAGAATTCAGAAACAGTCACAACTGATTTATAATATCACCGGGTGTTCTGTTAGTATCAAGAGGACAGGAGTTTCTCATAAAAGAATGTAAGTTAGTCCCTTATTCTGTGCACAAGCTTAAATCTTTTTCTACCTAAATGAAGAACAAATCATATAAAAGTAATACATTATATAGTTCTCTGCATCATGATTAATACAAAATACAGTCCTTGGTATTGTGAGGTAAATACTTATAATCATTACAGTTAATAATGTTTTTTCTTTCTCAGTAGACAGCCTTCAAAAAAATTGTTATTGAAATTAAATTATATTAATGTTCTTTGTGCATGGTTACGTAGTCTCTGAAAAAGCTAGCACTTCAAATATATCAGTGCATACTAATTCAGTCAAGATAAAATCGATATTGAATTAAATCGGGACATTGTGAATCAAATTTGAATTGAATCAGAACATCAGTGCTAACACAGTCCTAGTGTTCAGGTTTCAGAAACATTTCTGATGACTAAGTAACAGAGTACTCATTGCTGGTGACTTTATAATGCAAAATGTTAGAATTCCAAACTTAAGTATGTAAACCTAACAGAATAAGATGCTACCCATATGCAAAAGTTAATGCTCAAGTTAACTCCCTTACTAATGATAACTGTTTTTTCACAATATTGATGTAGTTTAGTCGGAAGTATTAATATCTATTTGAAATAGCTTTCAATAAAAATGCTACAACTTAACCTTGTTTGTGCACTTACTAAGATTACATTGTGGTGATGCAAGTTTATAGTAGGCTGCATTCGTTTTACACCTGGCTATTTCACCAGACATGCAAATAACAACACAGCTGTTGTAAATAATTGTGGTGCCTTTCAGAAAAATGCCTAGATTTTTTTGAAGAAGTTAGTTTCTGCCCATACTGGAGTAGATTTTATGTTTTACTAGCAAAATACCCGTGCTTCGCAGCGTCGAAGTACTGCCTTAAAATTTTTATTAAGAAGAAAATTAAACCTTTTTAAACTGATGGAAAATATACCAATAATTATTTGTTGAGGATCTCTTTGTATACCACATTGTGAGTTTGGCCCTCCGGTTGTAATATGACCAAGCTGTGCGCTGAGCTTACTCTTGAGCATGCAACGTACAGTTGGCCATGTGAGCAGTAATCTTGTTTCAAATCTCACAGCTTGGATTGCTGCTGTCATAATTGGTTTGAGTTTCATGGTTTGTTTCAATTACGACAGTATTTGTAGGACTTGTGTTGAAGAGACATTTGGCATCTGTCAAGCGTTGTAAGTATATAACCGGTGTCATCAATAACTTCACATCCAGCTTTTGAGAGTTTAAACATTCATAAACATCAAAGTGCCCACTACTGAAATCGTCACCTGTCAATCTAAGATGTTTAAGAGGCATTGGCAGTTGTCGAAAGGTGTAAAATATTTGGCCATTTCAGTACACTTGAAAGCGACAACTGAACAATTCAGCAGCAGCCATCAACTCACATGCAAAAGCATAGGTGAAGGGCTTAAGCATTTCACTCTTATAGTGCTCCTGTGTAGTATAATTATCTCCTGTACCGTCATCAGTCCACACCTTGAACCTGTCCCAGTCATTCAATACAAGACACAATGTTCCTCCGGATATCAAGAGTGAGCCTGATATTGCCGTGCAATTTGTAACAAAGAGAGTGGGAGAGGTAGGTGCCATCTCCCGGGCATGGAAACCACTCGGTAAGTGACAGTTCTTTGATTGATGATGATCACCTCGATAGAGGTGAAGCAAGGAAGGGAATGTAGAGACTGGAGCGACGGATGGCCTTATATAGGCAGGCAGCCAACAACGTGGGAGGCGTTGGTCACACGGTGACCGAGCTGCAGGCTATGGGCGATATATATATACGTAAGTAGGATTCAGTTAGTGTTGGGAACCCGCGTACCAAATTTCTTGAAGATGGGCCCATAAGTAACAAAGACCGTTGAAAAGTTCAATATGGCGGCCGACAGTGGCATCATACCACCGAAATAAGTACCAAATTTCAGCCTTCTACCTACACGGGAAGTTGGAGAATTAGTGACGTTGGAAAGTTCAATATGGAGGCTGACAGTGGCGTCATACCACTGAAATAAGTACAAACATTGGTTTCGGTTAGCACAGGGAAGCCGCCTACCAAATTTCGTGAAGATGGGGCCATAAATAAGAAAGTTCAACAAGGAGGACGTTGTCGACCGTTATGACCGTTACATGTAGAATTTTGAAATGAAACCTGCTTAACTTTTGTAAGTAAGCTGTAAGGAATGAGCCTGCCAAATTTCAGCCTTCTAACTACACGGGAAGTTGGAGAATTAGTGACGTTGGAAAGTTCAATATTACGGCTGACAGTGGCATCATACCATCGAAATAAATATGTACATCGGTTTCGCTTAGCGCAGGGAAGCCGCCTACCAAATTTCGTGAAGATGGGGCCATAAATAAGAAAGTTCAACAAGGAGGACGTTGTCGACCGTTATGACCGTTACATGTAGAATTTCGAAATGAAACCTGCTTAACTTCTGTAAGTAAGCTGTAAGGAATAAGCCTGCCAAATTTCAGCTTTCTACCTACACGGGAAGTTGGAGAATTAGTGATGAGTGAGTGAGTGAGTGAGTGAGTCAGTGGGGGCTTTGCCTTTTATTAGTATAGATTCCAAAATATGACTGCATAAGTGTCATAGTGGCCAATGAGCACACCATTTTAGCCTTATTCTTGTGATCTTAAAAGCAGAATAATTTTTTCTCCCCATTCCCATCTTGTTACTCTTAATTAGCTGTGACCAAGAGCTCCAGTATTGGGGCATCTTGTAAATAAAATAATGAATCAAATTTCAAATGAAAGGAAATCATGCCAAAAAAGAATATTATTTTAACCTTTCAACCTTAAAATCGGATGATCATGCCAGAGGTGTCTATAGCAGTAACCTGATTCATATCAAAGTCCACCATTAAATGCTGTAGTTTAAAAATAAGCCAGTAATATTGTTAAGCAATACTGCTTCCAAAAAAAGTTGTTTTGGTTAGCAATGTTGTACTACAGAAAGTACAATGTCACAACTCTTGATAGATTGCACAGTAACTATATTTGATACTAGGGGGCTTAGCTCAACCCCAGCCACTTTGCCTCTGTGCTGCTCACATATGTGGATTTCACTTTCACCAAAGAACAAATCTTTTAATTCTCGCGGAATACCCCTCTTCATTGGGAATACAATACAATACAGTTTGTTTTTGTATAGCCCAAAATCACACAAGAAGTGCCGCAATGGGCTTTAACAGGCCCTGCCTCTTCACAGCCTCCCAGCCTTGACTCTAAGAAGACAAGGAAAAACTCCCAAAAAACCTTGTAGGAAAAATGGAAGAAACCTGGGAAAGGCAGTTCAAAGAGAGACCCCTTTCCAGGTAGGTTGGGTGCAGTGGGTGTCAAAAGAAGGGGTCAATACAATACAATACACAGAACAGAACAAATCCTTAATACAGCATAAAATAAAAATTTTAGAAGTAATAGCAGAATTTAACAGTAGATGATATCACATAATAGATTTGGATATTTTAGAGTCCTGAGACCTCATCCATCAAGCTGCCTCCCCATTTGGCCATTCCACGGCTGAAACATGCTGGGCCCCAATCCATGAAAGGACCCTCTTTCCCATGATTCCTGTGATCCTCCATCAGGGATGACTTTACCATAGGCAGGCAAAAAACTTGGCAGGTGGGCGTGGCACCAATGCCACATTTGAGTACCGAGAAGAGAAACAGAATAGGTGAGGGTTAGTATTCAAATATAACTATCATGTTACTTATGTTCTAGTGCAAATGACTAACAACAGAGATGCAGTATGTACAGTTAATCAGCAGCTCTAGTCAGGATATGCTAAACTGAAGTAGTGAGTCTTCAGCCGGGATTTAAAGGCTGAGACCGAAGGGGCATCTCTTATAGAAGCAGGAAGACCATTCCACAGTTTAGGGGCCCTGTAACTAAAAGCTCGACCTCCCACTGTTATTTTATTAATCCTTGGAATCCTAAGCAGACCGGCATCTTGAGATCTTAATGTGCTCAGGATTGTAAGTCATGATAAGTTCAGACAAGTAAGCGGACCTTGGCCATTTAATGCTTTATATGTTAAAAGGAGGATTTTGAAATCTGCCCTAAACTTAACTGGGAGCCAGTGTAAGATTTAAGAACTGGAGTTATGTGTTCATATTTTCTTGTTCTTGTAATAATTCTTGCAGCGCATTTTGGATTAACTGGAGGCTGTATAAGAACAGTTTGAACAGCCAGTGAACACCGCATTGCAGTAGTCAATCCTACTAGAGATAAATGCATGAATTAATTTCTCAGAATCCTGTTTATTTAGAAAGCGCCTTAATTTCCTAACATTTTTAAGATGGAAGAAACATGTTTTGGACAACTTTGTAATATGCGCTTTAAATGACATGCTAGAGTCAAAGATAACTCCTAGATTGCGGGCTGATTCAGTAAAATTAATTGGGATTCCAACTGAGTTAAATGATGACAAAATATTGCTGTGATCAGCGTCATTCCCTCCAACAATTAACATCTCTGTTTTATCTGTATTTAAAGACAAGTAGTTCTCATTCATCCATTCCTTTAATTCACTAACACAACTAATTAAAGACAACATCGGAGAAACTTCATTTGATTTAAATGAAAGGTATAACTGGGTGTCATCTGCATACAGTGAAAATTAACATTATGTTTCCTAATGAGAGATCCCAGTGGAAGCATGTAAAGTGAAAACAGTAAAGGTCCCAGTACTGAGCCCTGCGGGACACCATATTGAACTTCTGTGTATAATGATGGAGTACTGTCAGCACATTTCTGTACATATTGGAATCGATTTGATAAATAAGAACTAAACCAAGCGAGCACGGGCCTGTAAGCCCAACATCATTTTCTAGCCTGTGCAGTAAAATAGAATGGTCAATGGTGTCAAATGCTGCACTTAAGTCCAACAACATA
Source organism: Polypterus senegalus (assembly GCF_016835505.1). Lineage (NCBI taxonomy): Eukaryota > Metazoa > Chordata > Cladistia > Polypteriformes > Polypteridae > Polypterus > Polypterus senegalus. Next base: position 111,458,730 of record NC_053162.1, on the reverse strand, counting down.
ATTACAGTGGAGTTTCCTTCATCAGAGGATATCAGAATGTCATTTACAACCCGTGTTAGTGCGTTTCTGTACTATGACCAGTGCGAAACCAGACTGGAATTTCTCAAATAAATTGTAATGCGTAAGGTGTGACTGAAGCTGACTGGCGACTACTTTTCTAGTATTTTAGAGAGAAATGGTAAATTTGAAATAGGCCTATAATTATTTAGTATGTGTGGGTCTAGGTCTGACTTTTTAAGTAATGGTTTAATGACTGACACTTTTAGTGCATCAGGTACTGTGCCATGCAATAATGAACTATTGATAATGTTTAGAATAGGCTGCAAGAACATCCATTGCACTTTTTACTAGTTTTGTTGGCACTGGATCTAGGGAACAAGTAGTGGGCTTCATTTTAGAAATTAAAGTTAAGACTTCCTGCTCAGTTACAGGATTAAAATTATTAAAGTGCTGAATGCAATGTGAGCAGGGTCTGCTAAGCTAGTATTTGGTTTGTACTGTGATGCTGAGATCTGGGATCTTATATTTTTAATTTTCTCATTGAAGAAGTTCATAAAGTGTGTACTGCTAATATCTGTTGGTATTTTGCACTGTAGATCTGAAATTCCATTTGTTAATTTAGCCACTGTGCTAAACAGTACCGAGGATTTTTATTATTGCTATCTATTAATGTAGAATAGTATTCTGAGCGAGCTTTAAAGAGGGCTTTTTATATTTATTAACACTCTCTGTCCATGCAATTTGAAAGACATGTAGCTTTGTTGTTCTCCATCTGCTCCAGTTTTGACACTCTAATTTAAGAGTGCTAGTGTTTTCATTAAACCAGGGAGAGTTTCTATGTGCTTTGATCACTTTTGTTTTAAGGGGAGCCACTGCGTCCAAGAGCATCTCTCAAGGTCACATTATAATGTGATGTTAGCTGATCTAAATTGTTTTCCACGTTTACATTTGATGTTAACTGATCTAAATGGTTTTCCACAATTACACTCGACTTACTCAAGGTATCTATAAATTTTGAAGCAGAATTACAATCTAGATGTCGCACTGTCTTTGTTTTAATCTGAGAGTGTGTTGGCATGGGCAGAACTAAATCAAATGTAATTAAGAAGTGATCGGAAATAACTACATTTAATGGAGTAATATTTAAATTTTGAATTTCAACTTTGTAAGTTATAATTAAATCTAATGTGTGGTTATGATTATGAGTTGGACCTTTGACAATCTGACAAAATCCTACTGAATTTAACAAATAAGTAAAACATTTGCTAAAAGTGTCAGTTTCCACATCAATGTGTACATTAAAATCCCCCATCAGAACTACATGATCATAATTTATAGCCAAATCAGATAGAAGGTTGCTAAATTCAGTCATGAACAATGAATATGGCCCTGGTGGTCTGTAGACTAGCACTATAATTGTGTTGGAATCTGTTTTAATATTTAAAATGAATGCCTCAAAGGATGTAAAGTTGCCTAAATTTTTAGGAGTGATTTGCATTTTGTTACAATGAATTATTCCAAGGCCTCTCTCGACCAGAATCTCTAGACTTATGAAGGAACGCAGTATCCATCTGGTGACGACTCAACTAGGGGAACAGTGTCACATTTACTAAGCCAGGTTTCAGTAAGAAGACACAGATCAGATTTTGTACTTAATATATATCATTTACCAAAACAGCTTTAGTGCCAAGAGAGAATGTTCAATAAACAGCATTTAAAACTGCATGGTTCTTTCTGAACTGCTGATATATTTTTGTTTTAATTTGAATTAAATTTCTATTACAGATGCCCCTGGAGGGTCTGGTTTTATCCCTTGGTCTAATTATACACCTTATTTTTTGGTTATCAATTAATTTAAGGTTTGTATCAAGACTAAATTTACTGGATGCACCACAACAGGGATTTTGGGTAACAGCTTCAGGACAAATAACTGGTGGGATAAACAACAGCCTTTGATTTAAGATCACATGACTGTGGCCTGGAAGGTGCTCTGATCAGTCAACCAGGCAGTTTTGCTGCCATATTTTATCCCAATTGTTCACAAACACTATGCTTTTATTTGCACGCCAGGTTTCTAGCCAGCAGTGAAGGGAATGCAATCTGCTATAAATCGCATCCCCTCTATATAATCTTGGTAAAGGGCTAGATACAACTAAATTAACTGCTCGTTTAACATAGTTTGGAATTCTAACATTCTGTACTATGGAATCGCCAATTATGAGCACTATCTTATTCTTAGTTTCCACAGGCGCGCTGCGGAGTGCTGAGAATCCGTTCTGGGTCCGAATTGGTGATCTGGGTGCTGGGGGACTAAATTTTGGCTTCTTGGACCCCCGTCTTACTGTTACCCACTCACCTTGTGGCTGAATTGGTGCTGCTGACTTCGGCCACTCATTGACTGCAGTGAGACCTGGAGAGACTGAAGCCGAATCAGAAGTAGCCGAATTGTCTAAACAAACCGAGTCGATCCAATTTTCGGTTTGCCTAATTGCTATCAGGTTCCTAACGCAGTCCTCCAATTCATGTATTTTCCTGACCAACTCTAAATTAACTAAGCACTTTTGCCAGGTGAAGCTGTCTTCACTGTCGGCCGGAAAACCAGAACTTTACATGCTACAGGACACACAACATATAAACGTGCCCTCAACGGGCAGAGAGCAGATTGAACTTATGTTTAGTGCTGAAATCATCTTCTCTGTTTTTGTAGTAACTTTGGCGCCCTCCGCATTCAGCTGAATCACTAAGAGACCGTCAGCTTTAAGTTTCCTTCACCCGCTGAGCAATCGACTTTGATTTCTCACTGCCGGTTATTTCTCCTGGTCAGCTGCTGGCTTTACTTCAGTTGAACGTACTTGGGTGTTTGCGAAGGGCTACGTGCCTGTGGGAGACGCTGCTGCTCTGTGCTTCCGCTGCTCTCTGGTATACCATGGAAGAAACACTACTTTTCCCTGATGGTAACACGAATTATACAATCTCTTTTCACTGTTCCATTAATTCATTGAGTAATAATTTCTGTTTGTTTGCGCTAATGTGAACTTTGCTATAATTTTTTTTTTTGAGACCCTTGCGAATTTTAGTACTTTCATTATCTCAAACCTGCTGTGCATGTGTATCGCGCCAAAATTATTTAATTCTTTACTACTTTATTGTCATCTACTCTTTGTCTTATATTTCCAGCCCCTGGCATTGTTAAATCTCTTGCCACAAAGTCCCGTCTTGCGGGACATGAACCTGTCTCTCTGAAAAAGTCACATCTCGTCCCAGGCTAAAAACTCTCATCTTGTGCCAGTTTTTTTTTTATTATAATAGAAAGATATAATATGTTGCTGTTTTCTAAGATTTTTCAGGTAAGGAAGACAGATGTTTTGAAGCAAGGTAGTTATTACTCACTGATAATCACATGCAAGTAAGAATTTCACTGCCCTGTACACATATGACAGTAATGACTCTAAAAATTTATTATTGAGTTTCTTTAGTGGAGGCAACATAATATAATTTTATCTTCCCTCATAATTGTCAAAGTATAGTTTGAATAATACACCTTGGAATGATTCTATAGGATGAACTGCATATCTCTTCCAAAAACCTGATTGATTTCATATCCTTTAAGGTGCTCATATTAGATATTAAAACAGGTCTAAGCTTAATTATAGTGCTGATTTGCAGACCACTTTATTCATTGTTCATGACTGAATCAGTAACCTTTTGTCCAATAAATTTATAATAATGTGGTGTTGACAAGTGATTTTATTCACATACAGGTGCTGGTCATAAAATTAGAATATCATGACAAAGTTGATTTATTTCAGTAATTCCATTCAAAAAGTGAAACGTGTATATTAGATTCATTCATTACACACAGACTGATGTATTTCAAATGTTTATTTCTTTTAATTTTGATGATTATAACTGACAACTAATGAAAGTCCTAAATTCAGTATCTCGGAAAATTAGAATATCAATTAAGACCAATACAAAAAAAGGATTTTTAGAAATGTTGGCCAACTGAAAGGTATGAACATGAAAAAGTATGAGCATGTACAGCACTCAATATTTAGTTGGTGCTGCTTTGGCCTGGATTATTGCAGCAATGCGGCGTGGCATGGAGTCGATCAGTCTGTGGCACCGCTCAGGTGTTATGAGAGCCCATGTTTCCCTGATAGTGGCCTTCAGCTCTTCTGAATTGTTGTGTCTGGCGTATTGCATCTTCCTCTTCACAATACCCCATAGATTTTCTATGGGATTAAGGTCCGGCGAGTTTGCTGGCCAATCAAGAACAGGGATACCATGGTCCTTAAACCAGGTACTGGTAGCTTTGGCACTGTGTGCAGGTGCCAAGTCCTGTTGGAAAATGAAATCTGCATCTCCATAAAGTTCGTCAGCAGCAGGAAGCATGAAGTGCTCTAAAACTTCCTGTTAGACGGCTGCGTTGACCTTGGACCTCAGAAAACACAATGGACCAACACCAGCAGATGACATGGCACCCCAAACCATCACTGACTGTGGAAACTTTTCACTGGACCTCAAGCAACATGGATTCTGTGCCTCTCCTTTCTTCCTCCAGACTCTGGGACTTTGATTTCCAAAGGAAATGCAAAATTTACTTTCATCAGAGAACATAACTTTGGACCACTCAGCAGCAGTCCAATCCTTTTTGTCTTTAGCCCAGGTGAGACACTTCTGACGCTGTCTCTTGTTCAAGAGTGCCTTGACACAAGGAATGCGACAGCTGAAACCCATGTCTTGCATACGTCTGTGCGTGGTGGTTCTTGAAGCACTGACTCCAGCTGCAGTCCACTCTTTGTGAATCTCCCCCACAGTTTAGAATGGGGTTTGTTTCACAATCCTCTCCAGGGTGCGGTTATCCCTATTGCTTGTACACTTTTGTCTACCACATCTTGTCCTTCCCTTTGCCTCTCTATTAATGTGCTTTTACACAGAACTCTGTGAACAGCCAGCCTCTTTAGCAATGACCTTTTGTGTCTTGCCCTCCTTGTGCAGGGTGTCAATGGTCGTCTTTTGGACAACTGTCAGTCAGCAGTCTTCCCCATGATTGTGTAGCCTACAGAACTTGACTGAGAGACCATTTAAAGGCTTTTGCAGGTGTTTTGATTTAATTAGCTGATTAGAGTGTGGCACCAGGTGCCTTCAATATTGAACCTTTTCACAATATTCTGATTTTCCAAGATACTGAATTTGGGACTTTCATTAGTTGTCAGTTATAATCATCAAAATTAAAAGAAATAAACATTTGAAATACATCAGTCTGTGTGTAATGAATGCATCTAATATACAAGTTTCACTTTTTGAATGGAATTACTGAAATAAATCAACTTTGTCATGATATTCTAATTGTATGACCTGTAGATGTGGGAACAGACTTTTTTATTAAAATTACACATAGCAGTTGAAATTAGTAAGGTTTTCTGAAATTCTTAAAGGATTCTCTCATAGTTATACATTATATCCAGAGCCAGCATATGTCATTAAGCCACTCTAGGCAAAACACTATTGTGCACCTTCTTTGCCTATTGGTTCTGATGTTGCAGATTTAATAACATAAAAGCTGTATACCATCTGATATTTGTCCATAGACACACAGGGTGAATATTCTAGTGTTAGGTGATTTTTCAGCTTCAAACACTTGTAAGAAGGTTATATGAGATATGTGGTGGGCAGCTTGAATCCTCCAAGATTTCCATGCCTTAAATAATGGTTCAATGCATATCCTGCACCAGTGCAAAGCTTTCAGTAACTCAACATCTCTTTCTCACACACACATCAGTAGATTCAAACTGGAATTCTACAGAGAAAAATATTCTACATAAGCCATTATTAGATTTTTGAATATTTTTTCACATTTAGTACTGGCACATGGAATGAGACAATAAGACAATTACCTCAGTCAGCCCTTTAGTAAGGGAAATTTTCATGCAACAATATTTATATTTTCAACACCACAAAATAAGATTTAACTTTGAGAATTGTGTAATTATTAAGTTCCTGAAGTATATAGTACCTTTAAAATCTGTGACAAATGTTTTCATTATAAAAGTTTTAAATTTTGCAAACTGTTGGGGTGTGTCAATCATAAGCAGGGAAGAATTTAAAATATGTTTTGTTTTTAATTTTTTTAATCTTTAGGAAGTGTGCACATTGTGCCTCCATATGGCTACATAGGTCTTTTAGCTATAACTTCTCTATAAATATTCTGTTTCAGATCCTGCTCTTTGGAAATTGAAGCCAGTCCTTTTAAGCTTGTTTTGTGTCATTGCACTGCTTGGGAGTATGCCAGTTATCCTCACCTTTTAACTTTAAGTGCTGGTCAATCTCAGTTTAACATGGGATGCAGTTGTTATAACTTTTTATTGGAGCAGAATCCTCCACATCCTCTATTACTTGTATTAAACCAAAGTTTCTACTGAAAAGAAAGACTTGATGATGAAAGAGTGTCATCCTCACTAATAATGAATTGAGTGTGTTTTGAAGCGACTACTCCTTTAACAGTCCCCTTTTTTGTATTCTCAAACAGATACTTTTGGTCATTTTATGTTGCACCACTTATCAGAATTGCTGCCAGTACCACAAATGCTGATAGCCTAACATATGCCTAACTGACAAATTATTCAGATCAGAATTTAATTAAATAATGTTTTCTGCCATCAGGGCCCTAATACGTCACGTAACAGTTATAGTGGTACAAATGTTCCTATTTTTCACTTATTGAGTTTTGACCAAAATTGTAATTACTTTTGCACTTAATTAAATTATCTTTGATCACTACTTTATTACCTTTGACTTATTCCTGCCATTCCCAGTATGGGTTAAAGTTAAAGAGGGTAATACTTAGACTGGATATTGTCAGACCCTTCCTAAACTGTCTGAATTTTCAGTGAATAATTTGACAAACAAGATGGAATATGAACACGCCAAATTCACTGCAAATAGCATTTTGATGAAGTTTGTTGATCAACACTAATCTGTATGATTAGATATTTATAAAATCTAAACTAATGTCAATAAACTGATGTTAGCCAGTGTCAGGGATGCCAGGGGCAATACCCGGCCGGGACACCGTGAGGGACCGGAAGAGGGTCAAACCCCACCCTGGATCACGTGGGGGCCGCCTTCCTGGTTGCTCTGGGGGCCACGGGTTAAGGGCATGGAAGCCCTACCCTGTAGGGGCCCGTGGTCACCGCCAGGAGGCCCCAATGCCTTGGGGACCTGTTGCCCCAGCACTTCCGCCACACCAGGAAGTGCTGGGGGGAAGATTTAGGGTGACACCCGGAGAGCTGCCGGGAGAACGGCCGGCACTTCTGCCACACTGGGGCGTGGCCAAGGGAGGAATGCCAGGAACACCTGGTGCTCATCCGGGAACTGTATAAAAGGGGCCGTCTCCATTCATTCAGGGCTGGAGTCGGGAGGAAGCAGGACGAAGCACAGAGGAGGTGTGGAGGCGGCCCGAAGAGAGGCATTTGTGGCCAGGACTGAGTATTTGGGGGTTTTTTGTGCACGTGACCGGGTCTGTGTGACCATTGAAATAATTGTAAATAGTGTAAATAAAACGTGTGGTGGTGATTACAACATGTCTGCCTGTCTGTGTCCGGGCCAAGATCACACCAGTAAAACTATTACCAATGACACCATTATTGACATAATTCCTTTTGCACTTGCTTTGAGTCATCAAAACCACACCAGTCTATTTTGTGCTTCTTCAGCCTGATTATTCATTTTAATAAAGTGAAACATTTTTTTTTGTGAAAAGGCCTGCTCACAACTGTATTTGCATGCTTAATCAAGAAAATCAAGAAAAAAGTTCATAATTGCAGTGGAGAGTTAAGTTACTTTCAGCTCCCAAGACATCTGCAACATTGTTTACATTAAAAGCAAAAAAAGATGCAAAAACTGCAATATTTGTCTTGAGGGTCCTGGAAGCAAGATTCAAATTCATGACAAAGGATGTGAACAGAGCTTCATATCTGGTGTAGTCCACACTTTAATCTGTACACTGAACTGCAAAATTGGTAAACCGGTTTCGCTTGTTGCAGTTGATCCAGATTATTTTAAGTATAGAAATAATCTAAATTAACAGCACTATAAACTCTCTTCTGCTCTGACTCAGTGATGAAGCATCTGAAAAACACACATATTGTCCAAATGCAGGGTTGGGATGCCACTTTCAGTAAATACATTTAACATCTCATCTCACCAAACATGTGGGTTGAATAACATGTAATAATAATATGGCAATAGTATTATTAATATTGAATAATACTGCGGTGGTCTGGCGCCCTGCCCGAGGTTTGTTTCCTGCTTTGTGCCCTGTGTTGGCTGAGATTGGCTCCAGCAGACCCCTGTGACCCTGTAGTTAGGATATAGCGGGTTGGATAATGGATGGATGGATATTGAATAATAATATGTATTGGTTGATCTGCTAGTGGAAAACCTTTCTTCTTCTAACTTCCTTCATTAGTTACTGTAAATAGCACTTTCTATACCGAATTGTTCACAGACTTGAAATTTCACTTTCAGGACTGCCAATCACACAAATATCTGATGTACTCAGCCCTGCACTAACTCTTATTCTTTAAAAATAGACACTCAAGACAAAGGCAAACAAACAGCTAAAACATACAAACTTCAGCACTATATTCCGTCCATATTTGTATGGTAAAGGATTTGTTTATTTAATTATTTTTTGGATGACAGTGCATGACATTTTCTTATGCTTATACTAGCCATCTGTAGCATTATCATATTAAGCTCACCTGATGAGGGATGGAATATTAGATATTTCTATGAGGAGCTCTAAAAGCATAGTTTGCCCACACTTGGGTTATGGGTTTAATTTCTCACATTAAGTTGAACATTTAGCAAATGGAAATTTCTACCACTTTTCTGTAATTCATAGGTTTTTCTTTCCATTTCTTTTAACAGAGCTGCTAGCAACCCCTGCCTCACATGTGGATAAGAACTATATGGCTGAGTTAGCTGAGGCTGTATTAATTGGATCACTTTAGCTAGCAGATTGGCATGTGCTGTGCTGTACTGTTTAGCTTATCCAAGCAAACCAGGATAGGTTTCTTTAACAGATTTATATTTAATGATCAAGTGGAAAATTACAAAAATGTTGTGGCCTGCACAAAAAACTACTACATATCATAATAACTAAACAAATAAAAAAATATGTCCATAATCTATTTAAAATTAATATGTAAATAACAGAAAAATGTGATCTACCCAGATAATATGTTATAATTGTTTATATAATCTGTCGTGAAATGATTGGACAGACACAGGAAGAAGTCTAATACTATACGGGCAGTGGCCCGTATAGTTGAATTAGACTGCCAAAATTGAAAGGTTGGTTCCACAAAACAGGTCTCAACAGACTTCAGTCCAGCAATAGAACAATCCTGATAGGCAAAGATGGTGATTTTAAAGCCAGGCAGGGGAAGTGTTGTCATCAGAGCAGGAACCGGAAATTACATCATTGGGTCTGGAACTGGAAGTGACGTCATCAAGCCTGGAAGCACAATTGATGTCCTTGTATCCAGGATTAGTGCCCCCTGCTTCTCCCTGGTCTGGCATGGAATTATCCCTTTGTGAGCCCTTTAACTGCCTCCCATTCACACATGTGTGACAATGTTTATAAAATATGCTTAAATCCCAGGAGTTGTGTTCCATGAACCAACATCGTATAGTCAGCATTTTACTGAAGAGCTGTCTTACAGAGGGTGTGAGACATTGTTCATAATAGCGAGAAGCTTTTGTAATGTACTTCTCTGTGCTGCTGCATCCAGAGAGTCCAGGCTAGTTCCCAGAGCAGTGCTTAACTTATTAATCTGTTAGCATCTCTAGTTTTTGGATTACTTCATTATCTCTATAAAAGAGTATATTGGGAAGTTTCAGAGTGTTGAATGTGCTTTATAAAATATTTTGCCAGGATAAAAAAAAAACTTGCATATCTTGAACACGTAAACAGAATGGACCAGGAACAAAAAGTCAGTTATAGAGTCAGACTAACAAACTAGAAATGAAAGGCAAAAGTTATAGTTGAGTAAATCAAATCAATTGATCCTAATTTTAGTTCTTGAGAGTGTCTTTTAGCTTACATCTAGCATTATCAAGCTGAAAAGGAAAATAACTTTTTTAAAATAATTTGATTTAAAGAACTGCCAACTTTGTTCCAAATGCCAAATGAAGTCTTTTCTCTAAATAGGTATTTCAGGTGTGTATGACACTAAAGGGGTTGATCATAAGGTACTGATATTATTGATGGACCTGATTAATTCTTAGAATATTTCTTGAATTAAATCATGTGAGGATTATTATTAGGAAAGTCTTTAGTTTTAAGTGAAACTATTTATGCGTTCTCTAGGTGTTTTTACTAAATAGTTCTCTTTCATCTTTAACATTTTCCTTTGAGGTTCTTTTCATTGCAAGTTGTGCTAATCTCGCCCTCTAGTCTCCTAATCACTATAATTTTCATAATTAAAGTTAAAGAACAAATAAAAATATAAAATGAGTTCCTGCACCACTTGCTTTGCTAAATGATAAACACTCACTTACATTGAAAATTATGTGTATTTTTAGCTGTATCATTCCAAATATTACTTTCTTTTAGCTAAAATCTCGATATATGTAAGTTGAAAGTTTGCTTTTCTCTTCTCCATTACCAAATACATTTAGCCTTTGTTGATGTACTTTACATTATTATTTACTTGTTATATCACTTCTTGGAACCTAAAGAGCTTTAATTAAAAAAAAACACATCTGTAAACATATATGTATGCATTATATAATGTTAATTTGCATTTCCTTTTACATTTTGTTTTATTATTTTTGGTGCCCTGCTATATAGAAATCTTCCTAGATCAACTAGCAGCAGTCATTTGAAACATCTTTAACCACTCACTGATATAGCCTGCTTTTCTTTTAGAGCCACTATAAGTTGCATATTTCCATAGCAGATTTACAAATGATGTAATTTACCTTAACCTACACACAATTCTGACTATTTGAGACATTTTAGAACATAACAAATTTTACAAACGAGAGGAGACCATTTCAGTCCATCTAACCAGTTTGTTTAGCTAATATCTAAGATATTCCAATATCTCATCCAGATTTTTCTTAAAGGTTGTCCTGGTTCCTACTTCAATTACATGCCTCAGTAGTTTGTTGCAGGGTCCTACAGCTCTTTGTGTGAAAAAAAAGTGTTTCTTGGCTTCAGTTTTAAATGCACTTCCCTTAATTTCCACTGATGTCCTCGAGTATGTGATTCCCCTTAAACTGAAAGAATGCTGCTCAATCTACTTCATCAATGCCACTTCTAAAGGCTGTACAGGTTATTTTGAATTCTTTTTGCTACCTCCTTCGGTGTCTACCATTCCTCCAATTCTACTGCCATCTACAAATTTGACAAGTTTACCAACTATTCCAGAACCAATTCATTAATATAAATCAGAAAAAGTAATTGTAAATTGTCCAAAGACAGACTCCTGAGGAACGCCACTGGTGACTTTGCTCCATGTAGAGCATTCTCCTCTTACATGTACCCTTTGTCCCCTGCCGGTTAACCAACTAGAGATCCAATTTTGTAGGTTACTTCTGATGCTTACAGCGTCTATTTTCAGAATTAATCTTTGGTGTGGAACTCTATCAAATGCTTTTTGAAAGTCAAGGTAAACTATGTCATATGATTGTTTTTTGTCAACTATTCCGGTTGTTTCTTACAAAAATGTAAAAGAATTGTTTGGCTGGACCTTCCTTTCATAAACTCATGCTGGCTGGTTATTTACAATGTTAATTTCATTTAGGTTTTATTCTAATTTATTTCTTATTATAGATTCCATAATTTTGCACGGTGTAGTAGTAAGACTAATTGGTCTGTAATTACTAGGGTACATTTTGTCTCCCTTCTTGAAGATTGTAGTCACATTTGCAACTTTTCAGTCCTCATGTAGTTCTCCTTTCTGAAGTGACTGCTGAAATATGCCTAATAAGGGTTTATAGATGACATCTTTTGTTTGTTTAGTAAGATCCCTTCAGGTGCAGGGGGCGTATTAGTCTTCAATGTATTGAGGGCTTGAAGCACATCTGACTCTTCTATTTTCAAATCTATAAACTCAGGAGTTTGTGTTTATTTCTGCATGAGACATTCACTTGACTTAAGGTCTTTATAAATACTTTGTGAAATATTTGTTCAGTTCATTTGCTCTTTCCTTCTCATTTTCAATGATTTCTTCATTTGTGTCACTATGGCCTCTTAAACTCTCTTTTACTGGAGTAGTACTCAAAATATTGCTTGCTTTACATTTTAGCTTCTCTAGCAATTTTTATTTTGGTTTCTCTTTTGACATTTCAAATGCTTTTGTTGATCTCTTTCTGTAGTTTTCAGCATTTCTCTAAATCAGAATTATTTGGCTTGTTTTAATTTTCTTGTACAGTGATCGTTTCAGTTTTACTTTTTAATAATACTCCTATTTATCATTTTTGACAGATTTTCTTTTTTTAGTCTTTTTGTTTTATTGCTTTTCTGAATAACCTTATTTGGAGCCTGGATCACAAGATCTCTGAAGTGTCACCAACTGTCCAACTTATAATTGCTAAACATATTCAGACTACAGAACATCAAGGTCATGGACTTTTCTCTGTAAGTGCATTTTGCATTTTCTGATTGTCAAGATATATTCTTTGAAAACTGACAGCAATATCTTTTTAACAATGACCCATAAAAAAGAAACTCCCCAGTATATGTGCTGTGTCCGCTTTCTATAGTGTAACTTTATCCTTCACTATTGGTAAGACATGTCTCTAATATCCATTTAAAGTCATCTGATCACCAACAAGAAAGTGATAGCCTACTAGGAGGAGTTTAACCATATGTCGTCGCAATTAGCTTCTTAATATTTATAAATTGTTCTTTATAACTTATATATTGTTCTTAATGTTTCTTATGCTTCTAATGCTTCTTAATATTTATAAATTGTTTGGGTCCTAGATGGTGATCCCTGTATAATTGAATGACAATGATGAAAGAAAGGTTGACAAAGATAGTAGTTACTGCATTGGAGTAACTTCTTTGCAGACACTGTAGACTAAATTGCTAAACCTTGCCTACCCGTCTAGAGGTTTCCTATAGTTACATCACAGGGTGATCAGCACCATTGACACTTTGGCTCAGCACAGCACCTTAACCTGTGTCCTCACCATCGATCTGAAGAATGAAAAATATAGAGAAACTGGGGGTTATCATAACAGATACTGATGTAAGGGCCTGCTTAAGGTCATGAAAGGCAGCCTCCACCTTGTCATCTCATACCACTCTATATGGCGCTTGCTTTTTGGTGAGACTGATTGAAGGTGTGGCCCTTTCAGAGAAACAGGGCATGAACTGACAGCAGTATTCTGCTAACCCTAAGAATCCCTGAACCTGATGCTTCATTTGCAGATGGGGCCAAATTCAAAATGGCAGTGACTTTGAAACTCTGTACTGTACTGTATCCCTCTATCCATCACACAGTGTAAATATTGTGCCTCTGTTAGTCTGAAAAAACATTTCTTTTGTTTTATCCAAATATGTTCCTCACATACTGAGTGAAGAACCGCCAGAACTTGCTGCACATGCTTCTTCCATGTGCAGCAATAGATGACAGTGTCATTCAGGTGGGTGACATTATAAGCATTGTGGGGTGTGGGACTTTATCCTCCTGACACTTGAAGGTATCCCATGTAAACCAAATGTGAGGACACAGTAATGCCTGTGGTCACTGGGGGGGTACTAAACACATTATTTTCCTTGGCGGAATCCGTGAAAGGAATTTGCAAGTAACCTTTTATCATGTCAAAAGTGGTCAGATAGCCTTTGGATGGTCATCGAAAAGGGAGACATGATTAAGCTGATGGAAGCCATTTCAGAAGCAGCATCAGACTTTGGTGCTTAGATGATAGTGCTAGACCAGGCACTAAAACTTTCCTCGATAACACCAAGATCTAACATCAGTTAAACTTCAAGTTCCACTTCCACCTCTTTTTTTCCAGAAATTGATATAGACATTCTCTGATAATCACCCCTAGTTCTGTAATAATGTGATGTGCAATCAGGGAGATCCGTCTCATTGTTTTCAACCACCACCCCTTGACCAGACTAGATGGAGGTTTCTCGCTCCCATCATTGGTTGAGTGGTAAATTAGGACTGAAACTGAGTTGCCCCTTATGAGCAAGATAAAAGTGTGGTTGGCAGAAGTGGAATTCAGGCTCCCACCCCTTCCACAGCTTTAACAGTTTGATATGATAATTTCTCTCTTTTGAAGCAAAGATTAAGCTTTTTCACTATTTGTCCATGCCTCACCCTCATGTTCAGCTATTCAATGCAATAAGTCATTATTTATTACAAAATGTGGTCCTTGTGGCATGATAGAGAGAGAGTGATAGATAGATAAATAGATAGATAGATACTTTACTAATCCCAAGGGGAAATTCACATAATCCAGCAGCAGTATACTGATACAAAAAAAAATTAAATTAAAGAGTAATAAAAATGCATCTAAAAACATACAATAACTTTGAATAATGTTAGCATTTACTCCCCCAGATGGAACTGAAGAGTCACATAGTGTGGAGGAGGAACGATCTCCTCAGTCTGTCAGTGGAACACGACAGTGACAGCAGTCTGTCACTGAAGCTACTCCTCTGCTTGGAGATGACACTGTTAAGTGGATGCAGTGGATTCTTCATGATTGACAGGAGTTTGCTTAGTGCCCGTCACTCTGCTACAAATGTTAAACTGTCCAGCTTTATTCCTACAATAGAGCCTGCCTTCCTAACAAGTTTGTCCAGGCATGAGACATCCTTCTTCTTTATGCTGCCTCCCCAGCACACCACCGCGTAGAAAGAGAGCACTCGCCACAACCGTCTGGTAGAACATCTGCAGCATCTTATTGCAGATGTTGAAGGATGCCAACCTTCTAAGGAAGTATAGTCGGCTCTGACCTTTCTTACATAGAGCATCAGTATTGGCAGTCCAGTCCAATTTGTCATCCAGCTGCACGCCCAGGTATTTATAAGTCTGTACCCTCTGCACACAGTCTCCTCTGATGATCACGGGGTCCATGAGGGGCCTGGGCCTCCTAAAATCCACCAGTTCCTTGGTCTTGCTGGTGCTCAGGTGTAAGTGGTTTGAGTCACACCATTTAACAAAGTCTTTGATTAGCTTCCTGTACTCCTCCTCCTGCCCACTCCTGATGCAGCCCACAATAGCAGTGTCATCAGCAAACTTTTGCACGTGGCAGGACTCCGAGTCGTATTGGAAGTCTGATGTATATAGGCTGAACAGGACCGGAGAAAGTACAGTCCCCTGCGGCGCTCCTGTGTTGCTGACCACAATGTCAGACCTGCAGTTCCCAAGACGCACATACTGAGGTCTGTCTGTAAGATAATCCACGATCCATGCCACCAGGTGTGGGTCTACTCCCATCTCAGTTAGCTTGTCCCTAAGGAGCAGAGGTTGGATGGTGTTGAAGACGCTAGAGAAGTCCAAAAACATAATTCTTACAGCACCACTGCCTCTGTCCAGATGGGAGAGGGATTGGTGTACTATATAGATGATGGCATCCTCCGCTCCCACCTTCTCCTGGTATGTGAACTGCAGAGGGTCGAGGGCGTGGTGGACCTGTGGCCTCAGGTGGTGAAGCAGCAGCCGCTCCATGGTCTTAATCACATGTGACGTCAGAGCAACATGCCGGAAATCATTCAGCTCACTAGGACGTGATACTTTGGGACTGGGGTGATACAAGATGTTTTCCAAAGCCTCGGGACTCTCTCCTGTTCCAGGCTCAGGTTGAAGATGCGCTGTAGAGGACTCCCCAGTTCCAACACACACGCCTTCAGCAGTCGTGGCGATACTCCATCTGGACCCGCTGCTTTGCTGGCACGAAGTCTCCTCAGCTCTCTGCTCACCTGTGCTGCTGTAATTGTGGGTGGGGATGTCTCACCTATGCTGGTATCAGCAGAAGGATGGTTGGAGGATGCAGTACTCCGAGGTGAGAGTGAGTTAGGGTGGTCAAACCTGTTAAAGAAGTTGTTCATTTGGTTTGCTCTCTCCACGTCTCTCTTGATGGTGGCACCCCACTTCGAGCTGCAGCCAGTGATGATCTTCATCCCATCCCACACTTTCTTCATGCTCTTATTCTGCAACTTCTGTTCCAGCTTTCTCCTGTACTGCTCCTTCGCCGCCCTGAGCTGGAGTTCCTTCTGCACGCATTTGAGCTCATGCTGATCACGGCCTTTAAAAGCCCTTTTCTTCTGGTTCAAAAGGCCCTTGATTTCACTTGTAATCCATGGCTTGTTGTTAGCATAGCAGCGTACTGTTCTTACTGGAACTACAATGTCCATACAGAAGTTGATGTAATCAGTTGTGCAGTCAACAGCCTCTTCAATGTTCTCACTATGTGACCCCTGCAGTATATCCAGTCTGTAGTTCCAAAGCAGTCTCTCAGAGCCTGCTCTGCCTCAGGGGACCAGTTCCTAAATGAGCGTGTTGTTGTAGGTAGCGCCCTCACTCTTGGTTTGCAGTGAGACTGAAGCAGAATCGGGGTATGATCTGCTTTCCCAAGCGCAGGCAGCAGGGTGGCGCTGTATTTGTCTTTAACGTTTGCATACAGTAGGTCATTAGTCCTATTTCCTCGGGTGTTACAGTCCACATACTGGGAGAAGGCAGGTAATGTTTTATTCAGCGTTACATGGTTAAAGTCTCCAGCAATTATCATAAGCACCTTGGGGTGCTGCGTTTGTAACCTGGCAACTACAGAATGGATGACGTCACTCACTATCTCCGTGTTCGCTCGACGGGGGATGTAAACAACAATCACGTGTCAAAACTCTCTTGGCAAGTAATAGGGACGCAGACTTACGGCCAACTGTTCGATGTCCCTGCAGCAAGTGGGGATTTTAACATTTACGTGTCCAGATTTGCACCACGTTGTATTGACATAGAGAGCGACACATCCCCCAATCCCCGTGCTAAACCTGGGTAACTCCACATTAGCATCTGGGATAGTAGTTGTTAGCCACGTTTCACTAAAACACAGCAAGCTGCATTCTCTGTCGGTTCTGACATTTTTCACCAGCACAGCCAGTTCGTCGATCTTATTTGGTAGTGAGTGCTTTAAGTTGACTACTTGAATAGGCGAGTCTCAGAGTGTAAAAATCCATGTTAAGTAGTAAAAATAGTAAAAAGTGTCCAGGGAGCGATTCCACATAAAAGAAAGCGGTAGAAGTGATCAGTGAAATAGAGAAAAATAGAGAAAAAAAGGTAAAAAGATAAAGTCATACACGGAGCTGCTGGAATGGCTGCCACTCACTGCGGCACCGGAAATGAGCAGTTCTTTGTCCATCAGTAAGAACGACTGCATTCTTTGCAAACTTTAGGGAATTATCATACCACTATTTCTCTTTTAAAAGATGCTGGAAAATGCCTGAACTGAAAATGAAGGCCAATAAAATGGTTGGATGTGACCTCGACAAAGCAACACTCCTGACATTATTTCACCTGCTGGTCCACAGTGGTGCTGTATCTGGACAGGATCTCTGCTTTGAGCCAATTATAGTCCCCAGCAGTTGCTTGTCAAAATTGTATTAGGCCCTCTGCGCCTTATATTTGAAATGGAGCAAGTATGTATACCCCATCAGCACACTCTCTGTGGTGTTGGGTTGAGAGCCTTTCAAAAATAAGAAAATAGGCTTCTACATCTCTCTTTGTGCAAATTGGTATCCGTGCTTTTGATTCCATGAAGTGGAATTCCAATTGTTTGGATAAAGCTGCCACCATTGCTGTGAGGTTGTCTGGGTCTGACATCTCTAATAAATTTTGCTGATTATGCCACTGTAAGATAAAAGAAGCAAACAATGATAGTGTTGGGGCACCAGATCTTAATCCCTGTGTAATTGAATTAAAAAGATGAAAAAGGTTGACAAAAATAGCAGCTGCTGTTAAGGTGTAATGTCTTTGCAGGCACAAGTCCATAGGCTGATGAGAGGTTGTGGTAGTGGCTCTATATTTAAGACAACCCTGGAATAAGGGGTGGGTTCAAGTGGCTGGAAGTGATGTCAAAAGGAAAAGGGGGTCATTAAATTACTGTTCCAACCCTCGACTCAGGATGTATCATGCACTTAATAGCAGATGAGCCCTGAAGTTACCTCTTTATTATGTACATATGATAGTAGTTACATTTTAGAAACACAGATTTGGAGAAATTTGTTGGTATCCCTCCATGAAAAAAGAAGAAACCACAATTGTTTCTGAAATAATTTGAAAATTGCAAAAGTAATTGGCACCCATCGTTGTTTTTCCCATATTTAACAAAATCAGACTTTGATTTAGATTTTGATTCAGCAGAATAGTGCAAATAATTACACAAATGAAAATAGCATAGAAAAGAACAATGTGACCCTTAACCAAATATTTTGTTGCACAACCTTTATAGGCAATCACAACAGACAAGTGATTCCTGTAGCTCTCAATGTGATTTCTGCACCTGTCAACAGGGAGTCTGACCCACTCTTCCAGAGGGGACTGGGCGGTATCATGGTCTGGAATCCCTACAGATTTTATTTTTCTCCAGCCGTCTGGAGTTTTTTTGTTTTTTCTGCCCCCCCTGGCCATTGAACCTTACTCTTATTCGATGTTAATGTTGATTTATTTTGTTTTATAATTGTGTCTTTCATTTTTCTATTCTTTAATATGTAAAGCACTTTGAGCTACTGTTTGTATGAAAATGTGCTATATAAATAAATGTTGTTGTTGTTGTTGAGCAAACTACTACAGCTGTGTGTGGTTCGAAGGCTGCTGTCTTCAGCAGGTTTCAGTTCTTTCCATACATGTTTGACAGGATTCAGATTAGGGCTTAAAGAAAGCCATTTCAGATTAGTCCAATATTTTGTTCATAGCCACTCTTGGGTGCTTTCAGCTGTGTGTTTTAGTTCATTATCTTGTCAGAGAATCCATAACCTGCATCTGAATCTTTCTGACACTGGGCAGTATATTTCGCTCTAGAGTCTCTTAATAGTCTTGAGATTTCATTGCTCCCACCTTAGACTCACCTATGTGCCAATCACAGCAAAGCAGCCCCAAAACATAAATTAAACTCTTTCATGTTTCATAGTAGGTATGGTATTCTTTTCTTTGAAAGCTTTATTTTTTTAATCTGTGGACATAGAGCTGATGCAACTTGCCAAAAAGCTCTAGTTTTGTCTTGACTGTCCAAAGGACATCCTCCCAAAAGCATTGTAGCTTGTCAATATGCATTGTAATAAATTCCAGTCTGGCTTTTTATGTTTTTCTTTAAACAGTGCAGTCCTCCTAGGTTATTTTCTTTTGAGCACACTGTCACTCATAAAAGGGGCAGATGGCACAATCAGACACTGATGGACTTTGACCATGGAGTTCAGCTTGTATCTCTTTGAAGTTTGTCCTTGGCTACCATTCTAACTATCTTTCTGCCCATTCTTAGGGTACATTTTCCTTTGCAGCTGCATCCAGTGAGGTTTGCTCCAGTCTCATGGACCTTAAATGTTTTAGTAATATTTGCAACTATTGTTATAGGAGCATCAAGCTGCTTGGAGATGGTGTGGTCGCTGAAAGTCGGGAACAAAAGGAAACGGACACCAATATAAAGTAAAAAGCAATTTCTTTATTCTTGGTGGCATAGAGGCTTCAGCCCCTGACAGCTCAGTTTGTTACAGGCAGCCTGCTAAAGCAGGAAGTTAGCTCAGTTTTATACCAGTTTGTTTACTAAACAGAATAAAAAGAGGAAGCGCGGCAGTTCATTTTGAGGTTATACATGGATTGCTATAGCCTGTGTTCACATCCTGGATTTTATACGTGCAGAAAAGCACAGTGTTTTTTTACAGATAAAAGAGTTGTCAGCATATTCACAATCTTAAGAAACACACCCCTGCTAGCCTTGCACATAAATAAGGCCAGTTATAGGAAGCTTGTCCTATGGTCACAGGATGTATGCAACTCAGCAGATTTAGACAATGCTCACTTCCTTATAATTTTTGCACGCACATAGTTTATACAATGTCAAGGGTTACATAAAGGTTAGTTCAGTACATTACATTAGCTACAAAGAGATTACATTCTTATAGCTTTAGTGTTATGAAGAAAGGCAGAAGGCAGACTTGCAATACGCTGTAGTCGCTGTGGTGTGTCGGTTAGAACACAGGAACTAATCCAACCATTTCAGTAACATCACTTTAATGTTGAGATGCCAAAATTTCACATGAAGTAGAACAACTGTACAGGTAGGTGAGTAGGTGTATGTGTGGTTCTAATAGGCAAACAACAAAATAAGACATTTAGTACATATATACATGTTATCTCACTATGCTATACACAAATGTCCAAAAGGTGGCACTATAGCTTCACACTTTCAACTTAAGGTGTTTGCAATTACAATTTCAATGTGGTAACGTAAAATATTAACCTAACTACTAATTCAGAACATTTTTCTGTCTAACTTTAACACTTAACTTCTAAATATGTACATAAGAACTTACATTTGGTAAACAACGCACAAACTTAAACTTTCTCTAGTGGCTCCAGTAGTTCCGGCTTTCACGAGGTACATCTAACAAACGCACATGCTCACTGCACACGCCACGGTTTTCACGTGATCATGCTTCAGTGCCTTAAAGGCACAGGAGCCTTTTTTACATTTAGTATCTATGTTAGATTACATTTGTTTGGTTATCTTAACACATCCTTAATTAATACATAAATGACATGCTTCGTATAGTAATATTAGTACCATACTTTAGTTATTTGGAAAGGCTGAAGCATCTTAATTCTAAATATTCTTTTTCAATGGTCTTATATTTTTGCCTTTAACATGCTTGTCTATAATTTTCTTTATGATCTCCTCAGACAACTCCCTCTTTTGTTTTCTCTAGTCAACACTGAGTGTGGGACACAATAATACCAAACAGCAAAGTGACTACTTTTGTCCAATTAGGGTGAATGACTAATTGCATGATTGGAGATGTGTGATACTAATTAAAGAAAACAGCTTGTTTAAAAAATCACCCTAATCCAATTGTTTATTATCTTTTCTAGGGTTGCCAAAAAATTTGTAAAGACCATTTTAGAATATCTTTGTAGAATAAGTAATTCCTTATCTCTTTTTACACTTTCTTTACTCAGTGACATATAAAAGGCATGCAGGTATACATGAGACAATTGCTTTTTCACTTTTCAGTAGGCATACAGCACTTTTTCAATTAGCTGTAAGGAAACCAACAAGTTTGTCAATTTCTTTATAATATTCATTCAGACTATTTTTACACATTTGAATGAAAAGAAATAACTTTTACTACTTATTCCAAGACCACATGCCTTGTAACAAAACAAATGCAAGAGTCATTTTCACAATCTTAAAGGGATTTTCAATAACCCATTCAGAAGTCCAAATATGCAAAAAAAAAATTATAGATACATTTTGGTAGTCCCCCTCCAGTTTTTTGTATCTTTTGTTAATGACATATAATAAAATTGCATTTTTAATGGTGTTGTCTTGTTTACAGTTAGTAGATATTCTGATGTGCAAACCTACAGTATACACCTGAAAAAGTTGTCTATAACTTCCATAGCACAATTACAAAACTGTGTTTAACGAATTATGTTTTAAAAACTACTGAAATTGCATGCACATTAAATGAATTCTGAATGAATTTAAAGATTTTACCAGATCATTAACATGTATGTTTATCTGACCTAAGCAGCAATGAGTATGTTATGTGAGGCATATATTTAAAAAATCTCAAGAACATGTTAAAACATTTTTCTTAATGTCAAAATGAGACTGTCGATTAACACAAACAATTTTAATTGAGAAGCCTAAATTCTTTTTTTAAACATTTTGTTGAATTTATTAAAATCAACATTCCATATAAGCAAGTCAAGTTTTACAAAATTGGGTTCAAAACAAATCAGCCCCCAACCCATGAGGAAGAGAGCTAGGCCAACAGAGTACTTTTTTTTTTTACATAAGCTCAAAAAATGTAAACAAACAACAACTTCACACCCCTTCCCCTCCACCAAATCATAAGAAATTATGACTTGGATAATAAGAGAGCTAGCATTGTCAATAACAGGGTTGTTCCACAGGTTTAAATTTCAAGGCATTAACATTTAAGTAGAGCAAATCTAGCTTGTGGTGTCCCTGAATAGAACATGCTGATAAATGTATGTTTTATTGTTTAAAGTCACTAGTATTCAGAATGATTCATCATTAAGATAATGGTAACAGAGTGCATCATTTCTGTTGCTGAGTCTGCCCAAATGATGTAACATCTGTCCCTGAGCAGTTATGTAGACAAATTCAGTCCACATTTAATTGCTTGGATCACAAATATAGGTTTAATTGCATTGTACTCCCTTTTTCATCATTGTAAATTCTCATAAATCTACAGTCCCTCTCCTGTTTTGTCCACCTATTTGGATGAAGCCCCTCCAGCATTAAAATAGCACCAGAAATAAGAGGTTCAATCCAATTCTCTACAGCTCCCAGAATGTCACAGTACTTAACTGCCTATGAAGTGTAACAGTTCAAGCAACAAATATAAAAGCAGTCAATCTTTTTCATTATATGGAGTCAGGCCAGATCTACATTTTCCCCTTTACATCTTCAAACCAGCAGCATCTCTGTTAGGGTGTAACAGAGCCCCTTAAGCAGCAGTAATTGGAGTGCTACCTAGTTAATATGGGATCACTTTATTCCTTAGAGTCTTTTACTTTATCAAATAGAGAAATATAGAGACATAGGTAGCAATACATCCACCCATTTATCCATTTTTTTGAAGCTTATCCGGATCTGGGTCAAGGGAGGAACAGTCTAAGCAATGATGCCAAGTCAACCATTTTGCTTGCCTTATCCTCCAGCTCTTCCAGGGTTATACCCACAAACAAATATAATATCTCCAACATGTCTTATAACTTCCCCAAGTCTCCTCCCAGTTGGACATGCCTGAAATACCTCTCCAGGGAAACACCCAGGAGGCATCCTTATCAGATGCCCAAACAGTCTCAACTGGCTCCTTTCAATGTGAAGGAGCAGCAGTTCTGCTTTGAGGTCCTCCTAGGTGTCTACACTTCTCACCCTATCTTTAAGGATGAACACAGACACCATGTGAAGGAAAGTCATTTCTAACGCTTGTATCTATGATCTAGTTCTTTTGGTCACTACCCAAAGCTCATGACCATAGGTGAGGATAGGAACATAGATCGACCGATATATTGACTCGAATTCACCACAACTGACCAGTACAGCATCTTCAAGGCTGCAAGTGTTGCTCTGATCTTCCTTTCAATCTTTCATTCCCTTCCTCCCTCACTCATGAATAATATCCCAAGATACTTAAACACCTCATCCCTAACCTGGAAACGGGCACTCCAAGAACCATGACTACAGACTTAGAGTTAATGATTCTCATCCTCACTGCTTCACACTCAACTGCAAACCACCACATTGCGTGTCTAAGGTTACAGCCCAGTGAAGCCAACAGGACCACATTATCCACAAAAACCAGATATGCGATCCTGAGGACACTGAACTGGACCTGGACTCCTTCATTCCTTGGCTGCACCTAGAAATTCTGTCTATAAAATTATGAACATCAAGGAGCCCCGATGGTGTCCACAAACGCTGGGAACAAGTCTGACTTGCTGCTATGTGAAACAAGCTTTTGCTCCAGCTATACAGGGACCCCATAGCCTGCAGCAGCTGGTCTAGTACCACATACACAGAACACCCCAATGGACATGACTTTATACCTTTTCCAAGTCCACGAAATACATGTAGACTGGTTGGGCATACTTCGATGAACCCTCCAGAATCCTTGTGAGGGTAAAAGCTAATCCAGTGTTCTGTACCCTGGACAAAATCTGCGTTATTCCTCCAGAATCCAAGGCTTGACCCACATCGAAATCCTCCTTTCCAGAACTTTGGCATAGGGCTTAACTTGGAGGCTAAGGAGAGTGATCTCCCTAAAGTTGGAAAACACTTATTATTGTCCTTTCTTAAAGATAAGAATTACTAACCTAGTTTGCCAATCCATAAGCACTGTCCTTGACCTGCATGCAATGCTAAAGAGGTGTGTTAGCTAGGGCAGCCCAACAACATCCAGAGCTTTTAAGAACTGGTGACAAATATCATCCACCCCTGGAGCCTTGCCACTAAGGTACTGTATTTTTAACCACCTCAGCAACTTCAGCTCCTGTGATTGGTGTATCCTCCTCTGAGTCCCCTGACTCTGCTTCCTCAAATGAAGATGTGTTAGTGGGATTTAGGAGGTCCTTTAACACTAGAATTCCTGAAGCCTACGAAAAAACTTGTAATCCCGGCTGACCTTAAATCCCTTCGCACCTGACCATCCAGCGTCTTTTGTTTTGTAAATGTGTTGATTAGTGCAAGCAGCCTGCCATCCCATCCCTTCACTGCTGCAGAAAGGGCAAAAAGCTCTCCCAGCTCAAGCCTTGTTTATCTGGGAGTGAGCTACCTGGGGCTGTTTAGGGTAAATAATATATTGTTATTTGGAACACATGCATTTTATGTGTGTTTGTGTCTACAAAGATCTATATAAGTGTATGATGACAGGAAATTCAAGAAATGTTGAACACATACCTAAAAGACAATTTTTTTTCATGTTTTAGTACTAACGACAAAAGTTTGACATGAAGTGTATAATGTGTGAGAACTACTGGCTCATAATCAACAGGTCACAGGTTCGATCCTGCCCACTTCTCAAAATAAACGCATTGAGTAGTGAGCTGCTCTTATTGTTACCATTATAAAATAAAAACATTCATTTGATTTGAATCTGTAACAGCCAGTGTAAATGTATGGTACTTGAAAAGGTTAGATTTTTATTTTTATTCAGTTTTATTCTCTCAGTCCTGTTCACGCTCACCCCAATCTGACACTGCTGTTTTCAAATAAAGATGTGCTATAACAGAGGTGAACTCAGATGAGGATGAGGTCTGTACATCAGAGAAAGAGAACAGAATCCCTCCCCTCAAGAAAAATCCTCTCACATATAAGAACAACACAGCTGCACCAGGCATAAAGGTGAAAGACGCTGCCACAGCCTTACACAATTCTTTTGTCTTTTTAACTGATATTATTGTTGTAAGTGGAGGTAAAACACATTTGCATTTCCGCTTGTGCTAAATGTCACTATCACAGATGGAAATGCTGAGTCCAGAAGGTAAAGAGGTAGGTCCTGTAATTAAGTCATGTTAAAAAAAAAAGGTAAATTCAGTAATTTTAAATTGCTTTAGATTTTTTTATTTTCACAAATAATCATTTTATGCATAAAAGTAATACTTTTCTGTCAAGTGACCAGTTTTTGTCAAAAATATCTGCATTGACAATTTTTTTTTTCTTTGTAATTACTGGTTAACTTAAAAAAGCCAACTCATTCAAATTCAGGTACTAGTAAACTTCCTGTTGAGCCAGCCACTGCAGGAGGAATAGGTGTCTGGCGCAAAGTTGCCTGGGTGCAGTCAAAGGCAGAGGCCTGGGCAAACTGATGCATAGACACATAAACTGACTCTTGGGATGTGGAATGTCACCTCTTTTAAGGGGAAGGAGAGAGAATTTATGAGTGAGTTGGAGCACTACCAACAAAATACAGTTAGGCTCATGCGTCTACCCACTTGCTTCCTGTACTCTTCTTTACTCTGGGGTTGCTCAGGGGAAATAAATCAGGTGGGAGGTGGCTTGAGCCCCTGCCTGATTGATGTCATATTGAAGTTTGTCCCAGAGGTCACAGAGGGGCAGCTCCACAGCCTGGAGGGAATCCTGGAAAAGATCCTAGCTGGGTTCTCTAAAGTTCTTCTGGGTGGCTTCAATGGCCTTGTGGGTAACGATGCAGGCACTTGGAGTGGCATGATTGGTAAGAGTGGTCTCCTTGATCTAAACCCATGCAGTGTTTTGTTATTGGTCTTATGTGCTAGGTATAGTTTCTATATAACAAGCACCATGTTTAAACATGATGTGACTCATAAGTGTACTTTGTACCAGAGAACAACTTAGGCCAAAGATTTGTTTTTTAAACATTTTTTTAAATTTTATTTAAAAAAAATAACATTTCATACAAGCAAGTCAAGTTTAACAAAACTAGGTTCGAAACAAATCAACCTCCACCCATGGGAAAGAGAGCTGGGTCAGCAAAGTAAAACTTTAATAATAATAAAAATATATAAATGAAAAAAACTAGAATAAAAAAGAGGGTAGAGAATCCATCCATCCATTTTCCAACCCGCTATATCCTAACTACAGGGTCACGTGGGTCTGCTGGAGCCAATCCCAGCCAACACAAGGCGCAAGGCAGGAAACAAACCCTGGGCAGGGTGCCAGCCCACCACAGAGCATGTGTGCACACACACACACCAAGCACGCACTTGGGACAATTTAGAATCGCCAATCCACCTAACCTGCGTGTCTTTGGACTGTGGGAGGAAACCCACGCAGACACGGGGAGAACCTGGGAAGTGAGCCCGGGTCTCCTAACTGCGATGCAGCAGTGCTACCCACTGTGCCAGGGTAGATAATCCACTTCCTCGATTTAAATGCTTATTCTAATATGTTATTCATTAGATCCTGTCAAGTTTTGAAAAAGTTTTGTACAGATCCTATAAGTGAGAATTTTATTTTTTTCCAATTTTAGATAATATACACTCACCTAAAGGATTATTAGGAATACCTATTCAATTTCTCATTAATGCAATTATCTAATCAACCAATCACATGGCAGTTGCTTCAATGCATTTAGGGGTGTGGTCTTGGTCAAGACAATCTCCTGAACTCCAAACTGAATGTCAGAATGGGAAAGAAAGGTGATATAAGCAGTTTTGAGCGTGGCATGGTTGTTGGTGCCAGACTGGCCGATCTGAGTATTTCACAATCTGCTCAGTTACTGGGATTTTCACGCACAACCATTTCTACGGTTTACAAAGAATGGTGTGAAAAGGGAAAACATCCAGTATGCGGCAGTCTTGTGGGCGAAAATGCCTTATTGATGCTAGAGGTCAGAGGAGAATGCGCCGACTGATTCAAGCTGATAGAAGAGCAACTTTGACTGAAATAACCACTCGTTACAACCGAGGTATGCAACAAAGCATTTGTGAAGCCACAACACGCACAACCTTGAGGCGGATGGGCTACAACAGCAGAAGACCCCACCAGGTACCACTCATCTCCACTACAAATAGGAAAAAGAGGCTACAATTTGCACGAGCTCACCAAAATTGGACAGTTGAAGACTGGAAAAATGTTGCCTGCTCTGATGAGTCTCGATTTCTGTTGACACATTCAAATGGTAGAGTCAGAATTTGGCGTAAACAGAATGAGAACATGGATCCATCATGCCTTGTTACCACTGTGCAGGCTGGTGGTGGTGGTGTAATGGTGTGTGGGATGTTTTCTTGGCACACTTTAGGCCCCTTAGTGCCAATTGGGCATCATTTAAATGCCACGGGCTACCTGAGCATTGTTTCTGACCATGTACATCCCTTCATGACCACCATGTACCCATCCTCTGATGGCTACTTCCAGCAGGATAATGCACCATGTCACAAAGCTCGAATCATTTCAAATTGGCTTCTTGAACATGATAATGAGTTCACTGTACTAAAATGGCCCCCACAGTCACCAGATCTCAACCCAATAGAGCATCTTTGGGATGTGGTGGAATGGGAGCTTCGTGCCCTGAATGTGCATCCCACAAATCTCCATCAACTGCAAGATGCTATCCTATCAATATGGGCCAACATTTCTAAAGAATGCTTTCAGCACCTTGTTGAATCAATGCCACGTAGAATTAAGGCAGTTCTGAAGGCGAAAGGGGGTCAAACACCGTATTAGTATGGTGTTCCTAATAATCCTTTAGGTGAGTGTATATAACATCAGTTACCCACTGGCTTAAAAGAGGTGAGTTAGGATTCTTCCAGTTGAGCAAGCTAAATCTATATGCCAATAGTGATGTAAAGGCAATTACAGTTTGTTTGCCCATCTCCACTTTAAGCCCATCTGAAAGTACACGAAACACAGCTGTTAATGGATTTGGAAGGATTGTGACACCAAGGCTGTCTGAAAGGCATTTAAAGATTTTGGTCCAATATGATGTTAATTTGGTGCACACCCAAAATGTATGGCTTAATGATGCTGGAACTTGACTGCAGCGTTCGCAGATTGGATCTTGCCCTTGAAACAATTTTAAACGAGACAGATGCGCTTAATGTATAATTTTAGATTGAATAACTGTATGCTTTGTGCATATGGCGCTTGAATTAATTCTGTACATTGCTGTCTTCCACTTCTTTTCTGTGATGTTGAGTGAGAGATCCATTTCCCATGTTTTGTTTAACAAATTTTCTAACTTGAAGGTAGTGAAAGACATGTGTTGCTGGAAAGTTACATTTGGAGTGTAATTGTTCATAGGATACGAAGATGTTGTCTATGTACAGATCTCTTAAGTGATTTAATCCTAAATGTTTTCCAGACATTAAAAACTGCGTATGTTTGAGAGGGAAGGTGCCACAAATGAAAGCTTCTCTATCTTAAAATACTTCCTACATTGGTTCCATATTTTGAGTGAGTAATGCACAATTGGGTTAATAGTATATTGGCGATAACTTGTATTTAATGTGGAACAAAGCAAGGAATATAAAGAACTGCAGGATTTTATTTCTATTGCGGACCAAGCTTGTGTGTGTTCATCTATTTGTGTCAATGTCCAGGTTTTTATAGCTTGTGTATTCGCCGCCTAGTAATAAAATTGAAAGTTAGTTAGAGCCACACCACCTTCCACCTTAGGTCTTTGTAGCGTCGCCCGTTAGATACGTGGATGTTTTGAATTCCAAATGAATGAGGTTATGACTGAATCTAATTTCTTAAAAAATTATTTATTAATGTATATTGGAATGTTTTGAAATAGAAAAAGAAGCTTAGGAAGGAGATAAATCTTGACAATGTTAATACTTCCAGCTAAAGTGAGATGGAGGGTAGACCATTGCTTAATTTGTTCCATGAAGACAGCAAAATTGTTGATAAAAGAGTTTTATGTTTATTTATGATGTTTACCCCTAAGTATTTAAACTGATCTGTGATGATAAAATGAAGTTGGCCAATCTAATATTGTGTGCTTGAGAATTCACTGGAAAGAGCACCCTTTTGTTCAAGTTGATTCTGAGACCAGAAATTCTATAAGTACTGTTAGGACTGCAGGCACATTATTTTGTGGATTAGAGATATACAATACCATATCATCTGCATATAGAGAAATTTTCTGTTCAAGTCCTTCTCTCAGTCCTCCTTCCTATACCACTAGCACTAACATATTTAAACCTGACCATCCTCTTTATCCTTGCAGTGTCTAGCCTCTCAATTTACTCCATTCTGGGCTCTGGCTGAGCCTCAAATTCCAAATATGCCCTAATTGGGGTCCTGCGAGCTATGTCCCAAACAATTTCATATGAGGTCACCCTAGGCCTTATTGTCCTCTCATTAATCATATTCACAGGAGCATTCACCCTAAATACGTTTAACACAGCACAAGAAGCCATAAAAACTGGAAATTAATGTCAAAGCTGTCTTATCTTAAGTTAATACTACAAAATAAAAACAAAAGTATTCTCTCACCTAACAGGTGTAAATGCTAAAATAGTATTTTTACAAGAGATGAAAGAAAGGAGATGGCACCCAGTTGTGGAAACTGAGATCCAGGAAAATCAAAGTGGACTCCTTTCAGGCTGTGAGACAGTGGACCAACTCTTTACCCTAATGAGAATTCTGGAGAGGGCATGGGAGTATATCCAATCAGTCTGCATGTGTTTTGTGGTCTTAGAGAATGCGGGAATGTTGGACTCTGGCAGTGCTGTTCTTTGTCTCCTATCCTGTTTGTGATGTTCATGGACAGCAAATCAAGACAGAGTCATCGGCATTTTGCAGATGACACAGTCATGTTGGCTTCATCTGGCTGTGAAATCCAGTACGCGTTGATATGGTTTGTGAACGAGTGTGATGCTGTAAGAATGAAACCCCTCCATATCTGAGGCCATGTTGCTCAGTAGGAAATGGTGGACTGTCTTCTCCATGTAGTAAGTAAGTTACTGTCTCATGTAGGTCTTCTTCATGAGTGAGAGGAAAAGGGGTGGTGCGACTGACAAACTGATTGAGGCAGCTAGTACAGATATGAAGTTGCTATACCAATCTGTAGTGCTGAAGAAGTTAAGTCAGAGGGCAAAGCTCTCAATTTATCAGTTGTTCTATGTTCAATGTCATCAAGTGGGGGAATGATACAGCCCAGGGATTCAAAAAGTTGGGATTGCAGCCAGATCATCCCATTTAATTCTATGAAAATGAAATCAAAAAACCGTGCACGATGGTGCAGTCTTATCCACAAGAGGTAAGTGAAAAGAGAACAGCCTTGATGGGCAAAGGACAGCTGTTCCTTGGCTTTTTGTCTTGAACTGGAAGGAGCTCTGCCCTGCAATCAGTTCAGTGCAATATTAGATCGGAAGGGAGGAGTCAGTTGCCCTCATGAGACATCTTCTCTGATCTGTGGAAGAAAAGGTATATGACAAAGTTAGTGACAGCTCCCCCTCTCATCACAGGGTGGTCATGAGCTTTGGGTAATGATCCAAAGAATGAGTTTGCAAGTACAAGTGGCCAAAATGAACTGTTTGCGCTGGGTGGCTGGGCTCTTTCTTAGAGATAGGGTGAGAAGCACATACACTTAGGAGAGGCTTAGAGTACAGCCGCTGACACTCTGCAATCAAAAGAAGCCAATTGAGGTAGTTCAGGCATCTGGTACACATCCCCACTGAACATCTCACAACCAGTTGGGTGGAGAACCCGGGGAAGACCCAGGGCTCACTGGGATGATAACTGGAGAAGCTGAATTATCACATAATGTAAAGTCACCATTGGCTCTTATTATAAATGATCATTGTATTTTCTGTGTTAGTGGTTCCTGCCTTGCGCCCTGTGTTTGCTGGGATTGGCTCCAGCAGACCCCCTTGACCCAGTGTTCGGATTCAACGAGTTGGAAAATGGATGGATGGATACTTTATAAGCAGGTTCTAATTTGCTTTTACTGTTGTTCAGTGAAGAGAGTCCCAGAATTTGTTAAATATATATGCTATTTTTTCCTCTAAAGAGACAAAATAAATTTAGTCACATGGTTATTACGTATAAACTTTATAAAATTTAATTCTACAGAATGCAGAGGTTCTCAGAATTCTCCAGAGAGCTACAGGAGGTAGAGATGTTACTAGAACTGTAAAGCTGAAATCAACTCAGACACGAAATGCAATGGACATTAAATGTAAGTGCAATTTGCTGTCATCAAAGTATTATCTTTACTGTCTTTTTGTTTCCTAGAGCATTAATGTAAAATATGGATAATGAGTTGCTTCTTTAATAAACAGAAGTGAAAAGAGTACTAAAAATCCTACTCAAGTAGAAGTATTGTTAATTAGGCAAAAATTTTGTTAAGTAAACATAAAAGTAATGGACACGGAAACTACTCAAGTAAAAGTAAAAGTAAAAAAGTACAATATGAAAGAATTGCTCAACTTAAACTACAATTTAGATACTTTAGGAAAAAATAACCTAAGTTAGTAAATACTTTCAACTATATATGTTATGATTTGCAAAATTATATGCATTTATTTACCAAAAGTCATATTCATAAAATATATACACATACACAGACTTACAACTAGAAATGGTGTTATGTATATGGCAGTAACATTTCAAGCTGTAATTATTATGTACATTCCTAGCAAAGGTGCAATAAGCAACAAATCAGAATTATCCTTAATATGTAGTAAATTAAAAATGAAATCCATAGTCATCAATTACAAACCATCATTTGAAGCAGCAGAGACATCAGTGGAGAACAAAGAAAAGCTTAAAGTTTTGTAAATAAAATTTTGCAATAGCCAGCAAAACACATTAAAGTGGCAACTCTCAGTTGCCTCTCTCAGCACTTCAGCATGTCATCTCAGAATATTAGTAAACCTAGAGGCTACTGTGGCATCAAAATAACATTTTAAACTATATGCTTCTCTTTAGTAGTAACCAATATTTCTTTGTCAAATGAAATGTAGAAATGGTCAAATATGCCATTGACCGTGACCTGTCTAACATCAGTTTTTAATCCTTTTAAAATTATTAAATCCATCATGTGTCCTTACTTTTGTGGAGGCTGAATGATGTTATGGCTATAATTAAAACAGTACAATAAGTTAATGGAATTAACTCTAGAATCCCTGGAGTCTACAAAAAAAGTTGTAATGCTAGGCCTCCTTAAATTCCTTTGCACCTTTTCATTAGCGTCTTTGTTTTGCAAATGTGTCAATCAGTACAAGCTGCAAGCAGCCTGTTATCCCATTCCCTCCATTGACGTAGCTGAATTTTCCCTGGGTGTGAGGTGCATGGAATTTTATCAGGTCAGGTTTGGGAGTATGCACTGGTACAGGGAAAATAATATATCATTATTTGGAATACATACATTTCACATGTGTTCCATGCCTACAACAAATTGTGTAAATGTAACATAACAGGAAATGAGAGGCAAGAAACGTTGAACACATAACTTTAAACCACATGTAAGGTGAAGTCAGGCACGGGTAAGACGCGTGTCAAAGAAATCTCTCAGTCCAAAAGTTCGTTTTAAAAATATTTAGTGAAAGTTAAAGGCAAATAATCCATACAAGAATAATAAGAAAAATAGTTACACACAAAGAATAAAGGCAAAAAAAGGGAAAAATGTATCTTCTATAAACTTAGTTTTTCTTATGAAGCTTTGGTTACTTCTGTACTTAAAGGTTATTTATTTCTTCTTCTGTATGCTTTAAACATACGGTTCAAAACTTAGATCTTTTAATTTACGAGTTACTTTACACTCAAAAGACCCTTAGGCCGTTGGCACTTAGATATGCGCCAAGCTCAGTGCCGTGCATAAGCACGAACGCGAGCATAAAAAGAATTCTTTCAAGGACACGGTTAAAAAACCGTATGCCTCTATACCTTACACAAGGTAAGGCAAAACACTTACTAAAGAACATTGTTTACTCAAAAACTGTTAAGAAATGACAGGAAAATACCAACTTAATTCTATTCACGGGGGTTTTAGGAACATTTCAACCGTCAGCAACCCTTGTAGCATTGAAACTGTGGAAAATTGTCTGGATTACAACATTTAGAGAGCTCTATATTGATAATTTGTTTGCATCTTTATTAATTACTGTCTAAATTTAACCTTGCAGATGCACAATTTTCTGATGTACAAATTTCATTTGCTTTCTGAATATTTTTGTGTGTTTCTCATGGATTTTGGCCTGTTGATCACATAAATCACCTATGATTTTATTGTAATTGCCTATTTTATGTTTTCTTCTCATATTTTATTTTAATATTTTGCCCACACTGTGGTGGGCTGGCGCCCTGCCTGGAGTTTATTTCCTGCCTTGTGCCCTGTGTTGGCTGGGATTGGCTCCAGCAGACCCCCGTGACCCTGTAGTTAGGATATAGCAGGTTGGATGATGGATGGATGGATGGATTTTGCCCACATACATACATAACCAGATAGACAAAAGACAGTATAAAGCACCATTGCTATAATGGTATCTGTTTAATTGATGTAAGAAATTGAATGTCCTATAATTTTCTACAAATGACATTGATATCTTAATAATCGTCCCACAACAGTAAACTGTTCATGTGAAGCAATCCCTTGGGTGGTGTTATGTCATATACAGTTCAACTACAACTGAAACATATGTGTTTATCATAAATTAGGGACACTGCTAGGAGGGATACAGCTCAGATATACCAAATGCTGTTTCATTTTACAAATGGGACAGCATAGCTGAAAATCACTACCTTAAAATGACCTGGAAAACTACATATCCATTTTGTTCCAGGGCAGATAAGTGTTGCACATAAACAATTTGTTGACCAAAATGTAGTGTCATGGATTTCAAATTTTATATATGTATATTTTTTTATGAATTTAACAGTTAAGGACGATGTATTGATTACTTTACAACCTGCGAACTGATGGGCGACAGGGGCTAAAATTTCCAAATTTGTTGTTTTAATTGCCAAATTGGTGTATGGAAGGGAAACATATATTCTCTATTGTCTATTTAAAGATATCTACAGTGCATCCGGAAAGTATTCACAATGCTTCACTTTTTCCACATTTTGTTATGTTGCAGTCTTATTCCAAAATTAATTAAATTCATTTTTTTCCACAGAATTCTACACGCAACACCCCATAATGACAATTTGAAAAAAGTTTACTTGAGGTTTTTGCAAATGTATTAAAAGTAAAAAAAAACTGAGAAATCACATAAGTATTCACAGCCTTTGCTCAATACTTTGTCGATGCATCTTTGGCAGCAATTACAGCCTCAAGTCTTTTTGAATATGATGCCACAAGCTTGGCACACCTATCCTTGGCCAGTTTCACCCATTCCTCTTTGCAGCACCTCTCAAGCTCCATCAGGTTGGATGGGAAGCGTCGGTGCACAGCCTTTAGAGATCTCTCCAGAGATGTTCAATCGGATTCAAGTCAGGGCTTTGGCTGGACCACTCAAGGACATTCACAGAGTTGTCCTGAAGCCACTCCTTTGATATCTTGGCTGTGTGCTTAAGGTCGTTGACCTGCTGAAAGATGAACTGTCGCCCCAGTCTGAGGTCAAGAGCACTCTGGAGCAGGTTTTCATCCAGGACGTCTCTGTACATTGCTGCAGTCATCTTTCCCTTTATCCTGACTAGACTCCCAGTTCCTGCCGCTGAAAAACATCCCCACAGCATGATGCTGCCACCACCATGCTTCACTGTAGGGATGGTATTGGCCTGGTGATGAGCGGTGCCTGGTTTCCTCCAAACGTGACACCTGGCATTCACACCAAAGAGTTCAATATTTGTCTCATCAAACCAGAGAATTTTGTTTCTCATGGTCTGAGTCCTTCAGGTGCCTTTTGGCAAACTCCAGGCAGGCTGCCATGTGCCTTTTACTAAGGAGTGGCTTCCGTCTGGCCACTCTACCATACAGGCCTGATTGGTGGATTGCTGCAGAGATGGTTGTCCTTCTGGAAGGTTCTCTTCTCTCCACAGAGGACCTCTGGAGCTCTGACAGAGTGACCATCGGGTTCTTGGTCACCTCCCTGAATAAGGCCCTTCTCCCCTGATCACTCAGTTTAGATGGCTGGCCATCTCTAGGAAGAGTCCTGGTGGTTTCGAATTTCTTCCACTTACGGATGATGGAGGCCACTGTGCTCATTGGGACCTTCAAAGCAGCAGACATTTTTCTGTAACCTTCTCCAGATTTGTGCCTTGAGACAATCCTGTTTTGGAGGTCTACAGACAATTCCTTTGAGTTCATACTTGGTTTGTGCTCTGACATGAACTTTCAACTGTGGGACCTTTATATAGACAGGTGTGTGCCTTTCCAAATCATGTCCAATCAACTGAATTTACCACAGGTGGACTCCAAATTAAGCTGCAGAAAAATCTCAAGGATGATCAGAGGAAACAGGATGCACCTGAGCTCAATTTTGAGCTTATTGGTGAATACTTATGTACATGTGCTTTCTCAATTTTTTTATTTTTAATTAATTTGCAAAAATCTCAAGTAAATTTTTTTCACGTTGTCATAGTGGGGTGTTGTGTGTAGAATTCTGAGGAAAAAAATGAATTTAATCCATTTTGGAATAAGGCTGTAACATAACAAAATGTGGAAAAAGTGATGCGCTGTGAATACTTTCTGGATGCACTGTATATATGAATGTGAGGGGGTGCTAAATAGAATAATGCAGGGTGACTGACAATTAGGCTTTCACTAGAGACTTTGTCTACAGGATCCCTATGTGTTTTTGTATCTGAATGTGTAATAATCTTAAGGTGTGAGAATAGAACAACTTAGGAATGGACTTGGCAAGTCCTATAAAAACCATGATAATAGACCAACAAAGCTATTTTTGTCTCCACTTCGTGTAAAACGAACAGATGACAAATTGTGAAAGCAATGAAAAGAAAGATGAGGGATTTTGATATTTGAGACAAGTGTTTTCATGAATACCTGAAGCCAAGATTAAGGAACACATCTATGCTGTTCCATATTATCAATAATAAGCAGTTCAGATGTCTGTTAACACTAGAATTACCAGAGCCTACGAAAAAACTCGTAATTCCGTCCCACCATAAATCGCTTCTTAAATCCCTTCGCACCTCTCCGCCAGCGCCCTTTGCCTTCTAAATGTGCTGATAAAGAGAAGCTAGGAGCAGCCGGCTATTCCACCCCCCCACCAATTTAGAACGTGCACGAACTTCTCCCAGCTCATGCCTTGATTGAGTATCTGGGACTGAAGTGGAGTTTTAGAGTGGAAATAATATATCGTTATTTGGAACACACGCATTTCATGTCTGTTCCGTTTCTACAGTAATCTGTGTCAACACATTGTTAAAACAGAAACGTTTTTTATATTCTAGTAGTAGATGACAAAATGTAGGCATAAACTATATAATGTATGAAGCCTGAAGTCCAAATAGCAAAGAAACATTTTCATAAAAGGTTCAAATATAACACAACAATTGCGCTTTTATTCAAAAATATAACTGCAGAAACAAAAAGCCGCTTTAACATGCGACATTGACAACCCGATATTATAACTGCCTCTGTGGTGCAATGGAAGTAGTTCTCGCCTTGGAATCAAAAGGTCGTGAGTTCAATCCTGCACCACTCCATTTTGAGAAGTAAACTGCTCTTAGTCTTACTATTTTAGAATAAAAACATACATTTGATTTCAGTCTGTAACAGCCGGTGCAATTTATGATCCTTGTAAAGGTTGTTTTTTTTTTTTTTTTAAATTCACTTTTCATTCTCTCAGTCACGTTCAGAATCAATCCATACAACCCCATCTGACACGGCTGTTTTCACTAAAGACGCGCTATAGCTCTGCATTGTACCACGATGCATACTAACGCCCAACACCTAAACCGGGTTCTGACACACAAATGCTGGCGAAGCTGCCTTCTTCGTATCTCACCGTCACTTGCTTTTCTTTTTATTCAGTTATTGGTGTAAAAGTATAACAAAAGTGCACTTTTATTCAAGTGCACTTTTTCCATCGCCTTTTCCTGTAAGAAGCAATGTACACACTTCTCTCTATGCTGTGGTTTCTATTAAACACCTGAAAGAAAGAGACAATACATGTGAAAATATCATCGCACTAATGCAATATTATTTGAAAACGA
The DNA here is from genome assembly GCF_016835505.1 of Polypterus senegalus. Lineage (NCBI taxonomy): Eukaryota > Metazoa > Chordata > Cladistia > Polypteriformes > Polypteridae > Polypterus > Polypterus senegalus. Next base: position 111,421,392 of record NC_053162.1, on the reverse strand, counting down.
ACAGCGTCAGATCGGGTGTGAATTTATGCAGGAACTGGAAATTCTCTGATGCGGGACCTTCCCCCAGGAAGAAAGTACAGTGTCAGGTGCTCATTCAGTGTAATAGGAACCATAGCACAGAGAGTTGTGTGCACGGCAACAAGTACACGTGTCGTAAATGTAGGAAGGACGGTCCTTGGGTGTGTGGGAACTGTTAATATTTGAATGTGATGATTTTATATAGCACGGAATGAAAATCAGCACTTCTCAGCATTGCACCATGCAAGCTGTCGCCTACTGTAACTTGCTTTCTTTTTTCTTCGGTTATGCAGGTAGTCTTGAATAAAAGTGCACTTGTTTTGTTTGCGAAATGAAGTGTCTGCGTGCACTTTTCGTGGCATTACGTGTATTTTTGAGTATGCCCGTTTGAGCAGTATAAAAAGTATTGAAAAGTATAACAAAACAACGGGCAGATGGGGAGTGTCTGATGATTGCATATAGCGCCGAAGTTACTGCTCTTTACCATTCTCTCCTCTGCATGTCCTGGAGTACAAAAGAAACAGAATACAGACGCGCTATAGCTCTGCAGTGTACCACGATGCATACTAACGCACCCCCCAAAGCGTTCTAACACACAGACGCTGGCGAAGCTGCCTTCTTCGTATCTCACCGTCACTTGCTTTTCTTTTTATTCAGTTTTATTGAGTGTTCCTGCCAGTCCCCGCATGTTGCTGTATGCTGTTTCTTTTGTACTCCAGGACATGCAGAGGAGAGAATGGTAAAGAGCAGTAACTTCGGCGCTATATGCAATCATCAGACACTCCCCATCTGCCCGTTGTTTTGTTATACTTTTACACCAATATATGTTCCTGTGTTTGAGCATGCTTAAAAAATACACGTGTCATGCTACGAAAAGTGCACGCAGACACTTCATTTCGCAAACAAAACAAGTGCACTTTTATTCAAGACTACCTGTATAACCGAAGAAAAAAAAAAAGCAAGTTACAGTAGGCGATTGATACGACAGCTTGCATGGTGCAATGCTGAGAAGTGCTGATTTTCATTCCGTGCTATATAAAATCATCACATTCAAATATTAACAGTTCCCACACACCCAAGGACCGTCCTTCCTACAACTATCTGTGCTATGGTTCCTATTACACTGAATGAGCACCTGACACTGTACTTTCTTCCCTGGGGGAAGGTCCCGCATCAGAGAATTTCCAGTTCCTGCATAAATTCACACCCGATCTGACGCTGTTCGTTTTCAAATAATATTGCATTAGTGCGATGATATTTTCACATGTATTGTCTCTTTCTTTCAGGTGTGTAATAGAAACCACAGCATAGAGAGAAGTGTGTACATTGCTTCTTACAGGAAAAGGCGATGGAAAAAGTGCACTTGAATAAAAGTACACTTTTTTGTTATAATTTTCCACCAATGTATCTTCCTGTGTTTGAACGACACGGGCAGATGGGAAGTGTCTGATGATTGCATATAGCGCCGAAGTTACTGCTCTTTACCATTCTCTCCTCTGCATGTCCTGGAGTACAAAAGAAACAGCATACAACAACATGTGGGGACTGGCAGGAACACTCAATAAAACTGAATAAAAAGAAAAGCAAGTGACGGTGAGATACAAAGAAGGCAGCTTCGCCAGCGTTTGTGTGTCAGAACTCGGGTTGGGATATAGAGCAATAGCGCGTCTTTAGTGAAAACAGCCGTGTCAGATGGGGTTGTATGGATTGATTCTGAACGTGACTGAGAGAATGAAAAGTGAATTAAAAAAAAGCTAACCTTTACAAGGATCATTAATTGCACCGGCTGTTAAAGACTGAAATCAAATGTATGCTTTTATTCTAAAATAGTAAGACTAAGAGCAGTTTACTTCTCAAAACGGAGAGGCGCAGGATCGAACTCGCAACCTTTTGATTCCAAGGCGAGAACTGATTCTATTGTACCACAGAGGCAGTTACAAGAAACAGCTGTCAATGTCACATGTTAAGGCGGCTTTTTGTTTCTGCAGTTATATTTTTGAATAAAAGCGCAATTGTTATCTACTACTAGAATATAAAAACGTTTCTGTTTTAACAATGTGTTGACACAGATTACTGTAGAAATGGAACAGACATGAAATGGGTGTGTTCCAAATAACGATCTATTATTTCCACTCTAAAACTTTTCTTCACTCCCAGATACTCAATCAAGGCATGAGCTGAGAGAAGTTTGTGCACGTTCTAAATTGGTAGGGGGATGGAATAGCCGGCTGCTCCTAGCTTCTCTTTATCAGCACATTTAGAGGACAAAGGACGCGATTTAAGGTGGGACGGAATTACGAGTTTTTTCGTAGGCTCTGGTAATTCTAGTGTTAATTGGGGCTGGTGGAAATTGCATTCTTGTTGAGAATTTTCTTGACAACTATTGGACAGCAAACTACATCCAGCTGGTGGACAACAAGCTTCAAGCATGCAAAACCATGAAGAGTTTTTCACTGTTAATCAATGATGAACATAGTTAAAGGTTTCCCCAGGACATTGCAATGATGATAAAGTGGTATCAGGGCAGGTGGAATCCATTAGTACTGGCCAGTTGTTGTTGTCAATGCAAATAAGCAGCAAAACATTTTACTTCAATTGAATTAATGCAACGTGTCAACAACATTAAGCAATTAAACACACTTGATTCAATAAAAGTTAATATTGCATATCTCTAAATCAATACGTTATACAATCAATGTGAGATTTTATTTTTCTTCAGCTTGAAGCTGTCCAGCCTAGTCACCATTTTTTTTTTTTGGAATCAAAACTTAAAAAAAAATTGTCTAGTGTTATCCTTAATGCTTTTATTAAACTATGAGAGAAATATCCCACATGGGGATCGATTTATCAGATGAACTACCATTATTGAGCAAAAACCAGAAGTCAATGACTATGCTTTATCAGGTATCTGAAATTATTAAAATAAAGCTGAATTTTTAAAATAATAATGCAAAAGATCTTTTCCTTAACATGAGGAGTGTTCACAATTCCTCATTCTAAAATGAGATGTCATTTGATACATGAATTGAAGCTTTCGCAGCAGCAATGCAAAATGAAGATCTCCTTAGTGAAAAATTGATGAGAAACATTAAATCATATTACATAAAGAAAAAAAGAACATAAACAGTATAATTAATTATGAAGCTTGGAGAAATATTTAAAAAAGATCAAAAAAATATTTAAGAGTACACTGACAAAAACAGAAAGGCATAGGGACAACATACAAAAACTTTGTATGGTTTGCAACTGAACCCAGCAATTTGGAGTTTTAAGGCAGCAGTGTTAAATACTGTACCATGCCACAATGGTTCCTGGTTTTTAACGAGCATTTGTATGTAAAGAGAATACTGAAAACAGCAATATTGTAGGGCAAGGCTATTCAAATGGTTGCCCGTGGGCCACAGGCGGCCCAGAATCAACCTCCGAGTGGCCCAGCCCATGGCTCCGCCCATAGATAATAAATTAATATATATTATTCATAAATTATTTAATATAATTTAATATAAATATATATATTATATTAATATAAATATATAGTATATTAATACAAATATAAAGTATTTATTATGTCTACGGTCCCGCCAAAAACGCACATTCCTACGTAAATTACGTAGCCTGTGTCACAAGAACGAGACATGGACAGATAAAGAGTTGGGGCAGCCACCCGTATATTGTGGTATCCTGGCTGCAAAAGGTCGTTTTAACAAACAATCAGCACTGAAGTGCATTCAATCGAGTCCAGTACAAGACTGAGGAAACAAAGGAAAAGGGGCAGGTTTTAAAGGGGGAGACAGGAAGTGAGGTCATATGGATCTGGCACGTGGTCTTCCACCATTGGTTCGTAGCCGGAGGTGACATCAGAGGGACTGGAGCTGGTGTGGCCGACTTCCATTGGCTCAGTCCCGGAAGTGATGTCAGGAGAGCCAGGTGAAATCCCCCGGGGATGGTCTACAGGCAAGGGAGAAAAGAGTCAGTGCACTCTGCCACACCCCGGCATGCCTCCGAACTGCCTTCACTCAAGCCCTTTAGCTGTCTCCCATGCGCACGTGTGTGACACCTGCAACACGCAAACAATGCAGAGCGTGCCGGTAGTAGTTTAGATTACTATCAATATGTCTTTCTCAACACTGAAACGTAAAATTGCCAATGAAAAGCGTAAGTTTAACCCTGCCTGGACTGACAAATACTTGTTTATTTTACCGCCACATCCAAACGCCAAACCGATGTGTTTAATTTGTAATGAGTGCGTTGGAGTATTTAAAGATTACAATGTGCGTTGGCATCATGTTGAGAAACACCACACTTTTCGCACCAATTTTCCAGAGGGATCTCAAGAGAGGGCTGCAAAAGTGCAGAGTTTGATTGCATCTTACAACCGGAGCAGTACTACCATGGTGCGGTCATTCACAGCCCAAGAGAGAGCTACTGCAGCATCCCTTCATGTTTCCTGGATACTGGCAAAAAAGAAAAGGCCATTCACAGACTCTGAAACCGTGAAGGACTGTATGCTGGCTGTCGTGGATGAGGTGATAAATGACGATAAAATTAAAATGAGCGTGGTATCTGCTATAAAAAACATACCCCTGTCAGATACTTCAAACATTCGTAGGGTTGAAATTCTTGCTGCAGATGTGTATGAAACGCTGTTAGGAGACCTGATGAAAGCTGATACTATGTCTATAGCAGTAGATGAGTCCACAGACAAAACTGATACTGCTCAGTTGTGCATATATGTCCGTTTTTTTGATGGCAAATGCTTCCGAGAGGAGCTGCTCGGCCTACTGCCGTTAGAAGGACACACAACTGGCGATATAGTCTTTGGGAAAATTTCTGCCTTTTTTAAAGTCAGTGGTCTGGATATGAAGCGCGTTTGCATGCTTGTGACAAATGGGGCTCCATCCATGACAGGGAAAGTGAATGGTTTGGCAGCACGTTGGTCCGCTGTTGCACCTCAGTTGATCTCCTTACACTGCATTGTGCATCAGGCGGTGTTGTGCGCAAAACTAAGCGGGGCGCTCAAAACGACAGTGGACAGCGTTTTGGCTATAATTAATTTTATTCGCTCCACATCAAGCCTCCAACACCGCTTATTCCGCATGCTGCTGTCAGAAATGAGCACCACGACCTTCTTTTGCATAATGACGTGACGTGGCTGTCCAAAGGCAAAGCACTGGAGCGTTTCTGCGGTCTCAGAGAAGAGATCATAACTTTCCTCCGCGGCAGCAAGCAAAAAAAGGCAGAAACGCACTTGAGTCGCATACTGGACGACAACTTCATGGCCGATGCCTGCTTTCTGAGCGACATATTCAAACACCTGAACGATCTCAATTTGGGACTACAAGGCAGAGACAAAACTGTCATCGACCTTGTGGAACAGATGCGCATTCCAAGTTAAACTGGACCTTTTCGCAAATGATTTGAGCACAGGCCGAATGCTGCATTTTCCGACACTCCGCAAATGCATCTCATCCCCCGCACAAATCACAGATGTGATGACAAATTTTATTGCGATGTTGTAAAATAACTTTGCTGGTCGATTGGATGGACTTGATCTGCCCACAGAGTTGGCCGTTTTTGTCAGAGACCCGTTCACTGTTGCAATAGAAGGGGACTTATCCGCCAGAGCTAAGAAACTGGTCCCTTCCATTGACGAGAGGAAATTCACACTCGAACTTGTTGACATGCAGTCATCTGTAACCATGGCACAGGAGCTTTCCACTAACAAGCCTGCAATGTTTTGGACTGATGTCAACTCACATCAGTTCCCTAACATTAAGAAAGCGATCGTCATGCTCACTCAGTATGTTTGGATCAACATATACATGTGAGTCAAGTTTTTCACACATGAACTCCATAAAAAGCAACTCTCGTTGCTCCCTGACTGACCATACTCTCCACCAATGCCTTCTAATTGCATTGACAACTTACGAGCCTAAAGTCACTGCTCTCGTTCAAAACAAAAAATGTCACTTCTCCCACTAAGTCAGCAGGGTAACTGTAGCCTACAATACATCAATATAATGTGGGATGCGTAACAGAGGCATGCCTAATCACACATGGTGATTTAAAATATGTTCCCTCATTGTTGTTATAGTTGTGATTACTGTGCACTTTTTATTTTATGCACTTTGTGATATTCCTGGGTCAAATGTGTGCAAGTTGTTTGTTTAGTTTCAAAAGGAAACAATGTTATTTCTAATAGCCTACTACTGTGCACTATTTTGTTTTATGCACTTTGTGATCAGATAGGTCAGATATGTAGCCTAGGTCAGTTTTTTTTTCTTTTGTAAGTGGAAAAAATAGGGGCTACCTCAGATTCTGTTAATTCAGCTTTTTTGTATGCACCTTTTGCTCTGCAAACTGACCAAAGTTAAAGAGAAACAACGAATAAACCTTATGTTTTTCAATGAATTTGTTTGTGTTGGTTTTAAAATCTGTCATTACGAGCTGCTTTGCCGCTAAAATGACTAGCCCAGCTAACCTTCTTGGTTTGACAATCTGGCCCAACTGAATTTGTAATTGAATAGCCCTGTTGTAGGGCATAAAGTTTGCATGTTAATTTTCAAAAATAAGGAATTTAAAAGGCTTTATCTTTTGGACTTGTGCAAAACAAATACTTTTTTGGATTTCTTTGAAAATGAGCATTTTTAATGTTGTTACAGCAACTGCATCATTGAAGAAAGAATATAAAGAATTCAATGACCCTGGAAGAAGATTTCCACATGTTGAGCCAAGGTAAAAATGGTTACTATTAAGCAGTTAAATAACAGTTGAATTGTTAATTTTGTATGCTTTTTGGAGTATTTCTTTAACCCTGTGCTCTTAACTTTTAGTTCTATTAATTAAGTAAATCAGCATAAAATATGTATAGTATATGAAAAGTATGATACTTCGGTAGATTTATACATACTAGTTTTGCTTATTTCAGAACACAGCATATGAAGACAATATTCGCAAGAGACAAGAATACACCATGCTTTCTGTCATCTGGGCTTCCTCAGGTAAAAATTGCCAGTGTAATTAAAATTGTGGCCTGTCTAATAAGAAGTACTGTTTTTATTTTTATTTTTTCAGTTTAATAAAAAAATTGTGTGCAAGGATAAAAAAGTAATCAATTTGAACTAAAATCACTAACGAACAGAAAAATACTTTTTAGATTGGTCATATCAATTGTATTCCACATAGTAAATAAAAAAAAAATAAGTATTGTCGGAAATTGTTGAAGAGGTCATACTATAAAATAATTTAACATTAACATGCTAAATGTGGGGCAAATGGTGCATGGCCTCATATTCCCTGAAGGTGGTACTATTTTGCAAACATTACATAGGTAGTAAACTTGTAACTGTAATTTAATGTATTGTTAAAATTTTTATTAGCAAACCCAGTTTAAGCCAGCATTATATTAAGGGTGAGGGATAGGGTATGGGGATGTCCAACTTAACCTCTGCAATTGCTGACATGTTGCCTGGTAGTACCACGGCCTGTACAAAAGATGTATTGATATGGTGAGTTCAAACACAATCTCTACTCTTTCATTCTCCTTTTTTAATTCTGTCGTGGTACAACAAACATGAAATGTCAGATAGACACACCACTGCTTTCTCTGCTTCCTAGTGGCCACATTGGATGCAGTGTACAGTTATTGGACTGACTGAGTCCATGGAGATGTTAAATTACACAACTATGTAAAGATTTTGTAAATTACATCTGTGGCTAAAAATAACTATAAAAGGCTATAAAACTATGAACTATAAAAATATATTATGGAGGCATCAACATATTTCTTTTTTTCATTTTTGGTGGAAAATTACTTTATGCAATTTGTTTCTGGGCCCATGGAGCACACATTGGTTTGGCATAACTTTATGCATGTGAATTATCAAAATATATTCAGTTCCGCCTTGAGGCTTGAAGAATAGAGACTTTCAAGTAACCATTGCTTGAATTTTCTGTGGCACAATTTAAAGGCAGCACTATCTTTTACATCTTTTTTAATGCAATAGTTATGAACATTATCATGAATTACACTGATTATTTAAGGAGAATACAGTTTAACATTTTTCCAGTTGTTAACTGAACATTTGGAAAATGCTGGCATGCAGAATTATCTTGTTCATTCTTGGTTTGAAATTCGGAATGTGTATTGACTGATATGTAATGAAGTGTGCCATTTTATAAATGAACATTCATTTGCTTTTTCTACTTTTAGTTAGTGCTTTGATGTATGTTGAAATGTCCTTTGATTATTGAGCTGTATGAGAAAGTAATCTGTTATTTTTTTTAATTTATTCAGCTGACATTTTACCATCACATGCACTCATATCTTCCACTGCTTTCATGCTGTTCCAATGATCCTTTCTTTGTCCATTTCCTGCACATTCATACCTCACACTACAGACCACAAGCAACACCATCTGCACCAATTTTGAGTCATGAAAGTGTGACAACACTTCATTTTTGCACTTGACGTGTACTGCTTTGACATTGTTCATACTGTTTAAACTGTTATATGTATATTTCTTTTACAGTTACCAAATAAAATGTTTGACCAGATGAAAAATGATGAAGTTCTCGTTACTGGTTGTTTGGAAGAAAAAGAAGGACAAAGAGAAGAAACTCCTAATTCATTCAAAAACAGTCAGAGATTTAGGCACACTGTCAGCAGTTTGCCCATGATTTTTAATGATTCTGCAAAAGAACATCAAACAAGGCAGAGTGATATTCAAGATTGTACATACAGGGCTAATGTAAGTGCCGACATGTAGAACTGGAAGAGAAATCTCAATATTTCCCATATATTTAATAGTCATAGTAATTCCTAAAGTATTTTCCAGTAAATGAATGAAACATTTTCTTTGTAGCTTACAGTCATCTCACCTACAGATGATGTAGGGAGTGGAAAATTGTCCCGAGACTTTTCAGCAATACTGATCAGGAAGTGTTTAGAAGTCCAAACCAGCATGGAGTGAGAAGCTATACAATCAGCAATACTCTAATGAAAGGATGCTGTAATTAATTTGCACAACCATTGTTTGTTTTTGTTTTTTTGACTCTTGAATTTCTTGTTGCTCTTGGCATGTAGTAGGCAGTGATCACTAACACACTTTTCACATTCTGATGTTTTTACCTTATTATGATCTTTGTAGTACAGTGGCCACTATGCTTTAGAGAAGAACTTATACCATGCTTTTCAGTTATGTGTCACTTAAATTTGATGTTGCCAGTTAAAATAAATTAAATTCCAAATACCATATTTGCAAATTAAACCTTTCAAATTATGGAGGGTACAAAAAGAACATACAGCATATTTTTTTAATATATCATGAAATTCTGCAAATATTTGGATTGTTTTAAATCAATTGATGCATATGTATATTTAGAAATATCTAAAAGTTGCCCATGCCAGTTTTCAGTGGAGTAATTCACATTTAACTTTCCATGTCAATTTAAACTATTTTTTAAAGTCAAAACATATGTTCAAGTCAGTATTTTCTTTATTTCTAAAAGCAGATGTTTTGATTATTTAATAAATATTTTACAGTAAACTGTAGTGCAGATTTGTCAGTTACCTTGAATCATATGATGGACTTAAGGGCAGACTGAAAAAAACCTCTAATGCCATAAATGTCAAGTGTAGTGGTTATCTTAAAAAAAAAAACATGAACTGTAATTTTAGACAAAAGAATCTGCAGGTGGTTTTCCCTTGTGTATGAAAGTATAATTATAAAACAGTTTATACCTGAAGAAAAATTTGTTGGTTTATTATTACTGAATTTCTTAGAAAAATATAGAACAGGTTAACTACAGTAGCATTTATTTTTATACACAAGTTTTTGTAAACCCTTACCTTTTTTTACTTTTTGAGTAGCATTTTGTTTTATAATTCTGTGAATGTGCTATTATTATGTACCAATATATACCATAACATCAGTCATTAATACAGATGCATATTTTCAATGGGTACCATTTGGTAGTTTCCATTGACTGACTTAAAGTGGCATACATATATTTTGTCTATATCTCTTAAATGAAAGTGGCTGAGATCAACTATCAAATTTTAATTTCTTTGCTGAAACTGATGTATGTATAAAAATAAGCCATACTGTAAGTATCATTTAAAAGATCATGTGGCTTCTCTTTAGCTTCAGTTCATATGACATTTTTCCAGTTACATTTGTTTATAGAAGTAATATATATTTGAGTAAGTGTGAGTTTTGCATGAAACGACATATACTATGAGCACTGACACACCACCTTTATAGTGTGACTCTCTCAACAAATCATCTAGTTAGATATAAAGGTATAAATCTAACAACTATAGAATGCCAGTTTATGGTGATTTCCAGGGCATGAGATTTTGGCAGGCAGATATTGCCATAAGTAATACAATGCAATACAATTTTTTTTTTTTTGTATAGCCCAAAATCACACAAGAAGCGCCGCAATGGGCTTTAACAGGCCCTGCCTCTTCACAACCCCCCAGACTCTCTAAGAAGACAAGGAAAAACTCCCAAAAAAACCCTTGTAGGGAAAAAATAGAAGAAGCCTTGGGAAAGGCAGTTCAAAGAGAGATCCCTTTCCAGGTAGGTCGGGCAAGCAGTGGGTGTCAAAAAAAAGGGGGTCAATAAAATACAATACACAGAACAGAACAAATCCTCAATACAGTATAAAAATAAAGATTTTACAAGTATGGAGCAGAATTTAACACTAGATGATATCACATAGTATGATTTGGAGTTGTTTAGAGTCCTGGAGACCTCAGCCATAAAGTTGCATCCCCCATTTGACCATTCCACGGCTGAAACAGCACTGGGCCAGCCAATCCGATGGAAGTACCCCTCTACCCCACAATTCCTGTGATCCTCCATCAGGGATGACTTTATACCTTAGGCAGGCAAAACAACTTGGAAGTTGGGCCGTGGCACCAAGTACCACATTTGAGTACAGAGAAGAGAAACAGAATAGGTGAGGGTTAGTATCCAATTATAACTAATGTGTTACTTATGTTTTAGTGCTAATGACTAACAACAGAGATTCAGTCTGTACAGCTAATCAGCAGTCAGGATATGCTAAACTGAAGTAGTGAGTCTTCAGCTGTAATTTAAAAGCTTAAACTGAAGGGATATCTCTTACAGTAGCAGGCAGACCATTCCACAGTTTAGGGGCCCTGTAACTAAAAGCTCAACCTCCCACTGTTATTTTATTAATCCTTGGAATCATAAGCAGATCGGCATCTTGAGATGTACTCTCTGGTTTGTAAGTCATGATAAGTTCAGACAAGTAAGCCGGACCTTGGCCATTTAATACTTTATATGTTAAAAGGAGGATTTTGAAATCTGCCCTAAACTTAACTGGGAGCCAGTGTAAGGATTTAAGAACTGGAGTTATGTGTTCGTAATTTCTTGTTCTTGTAATAATTCTTGCAGAAGCATTTTGGATTAACTGGAGGCTGTATAAAGAACAGTTTGAACATCCAGTGAACACTGCATTGCAGTAGTCAATCCTACTAGAAAAAAATGCATGAATTAATATCTCAGAGTCCTGTTTATTTAGAAAGCACCTTAATTTCCTAACATTTTAAGATGGAATAAACATGATTTGGACAACTTTGGCATGCTTTAAATGACATGCTAGAGTCAAAGATAACTCCTAGATTGCGGGCTGATTTCAGTAAAATTAATGATGATGCCAACTGAGTTAAATGATGACAAAATATTGTTGTGATCAGCATCATTCCCTCCAACAATTAACATCTCTGTTTCATCTGTGTTTAAAGAGAAGTAGTTCTCATCCATCCACTCCTTTAATTCACTAACACAAAGACAACATTGGAGAAACTTCGTTTGATCTAAATGAAAGGTACAACTGGGTGTCATCTGCGTATGAGTGAAAATTAACATTGTTTCCTAATGATAGATCCCAGTGGAAGCAAGTCAAGTGAAAATAGTAAAGGTTCCAGTACTGAGCCCTGCGGGACATCATATCTCACTTCTGTGTATAATGATGGAGTACTGTCAGCACATTTCTGTACATATTGGAATCAATTTCTCTCTGTTATGAAAAGAAATCCTGGAAAGCAAAAGCAAGGCGACGATACATGATCTTCTCGGAAGTTCTCAGTAGACATTTAAAAGATCCACGAGACAAAAGAGACTTGCAATGGAGTGTCTCGCAGGGACTGTAAACATGAAACTTGGTGCCAAGACTTTGTCCCAGGGCCATCTCACGGGGACGTTGAACGTGAGATTCTTGAAAGACACACCAGAATTACAAAAGATATCATATAAGAGCACACCCATCAAAAAACAGTCAGTCGCAGTAAAAGCTCGGTAGTGCACACAGATCATGTGCTCTCAACACATATAAAGCGTATAAGGACAATACGGAGAATAGAGACCCAAAGGCGTTGGAGACAAAAAAATGGCAGATAAAAGATTATGAAAGCAGTGGAATTCAAAAGGCTCAAACAAACGATGGCGCGATACACATGCAGAGAAAGTACAGAATATGAAAGCAGTAAAATTAGAAAGTATTTTAGTATCACAGCCAGGTTGAGGCCTTTTTGGTTTTAAGTGGACGTTCTGTACGGAAGACTGATAGTGGGGTATTTATTTATACGGTAAGGGGGAGATTCAGGGGATGAGGGATTGGGGAGGGTGCTAGAAAGTTGTGCTCGGCGTTACGAAGTCAGTGATTGTTCAAGTAAAACTTTTGTGACACTTTATCATGTCAGTCGGTACAGCATCATAGAAAAGATCGCATTACTGATAAACAAAAGGTGATTAATCATCAGAACCAGATGTAATTGGAAAAAAAATGCAAGATAAAGCAAGGTCAGAAGTAAAAGGCAAAGAGTAGACAACAAAGTCATTTCGAATTCGCATCATTCAATTGACAAAACATGGATTTACACAATAATAGACCATACGCTATGAGAATTTGTGGTCTCGCAACAGTTAAAGCAACGACAAGTTGAATTTCAAAGAATACACAATTCGGTCAGGTGTATATTTATGATCACGGAGAAGCGATGCAAATTTTAACAGGCAAAAAGAAAGGTAATGTATATATTCGGAGAATATCATTACACATCAAAGGAGAACATGATATGCCATTCGTATTAAAATGTTTACACAGGGACAAACATTAGAAAAAGTCTGATTATTTATTAGAGAAACAGAAACAATATTCAATCACGGGCAGTTATACGTTGCGTTGTCACAATGTGTCGCCAAAACATATTGTTTTTAATGAAGCTTTTAAGTAAAAGTGCAAATGATGAAATTGAAACAATTCAAAGAAAAAAAAATTTAAATTGTATATCCAATTAACCAAAACACAGGTTGGCGAGCGAAGCGAGCAGGGGGTAAGGCCCCTAGTAATAAATAAGAACTAAACCAAGCGAGCACAGTGCCTGTAAGCCCAACATCATTTTTTAGCCTGTTCAGTAAAATAGAATGGTCAGTGGTGTCAAATGCTGCACTTACTGTAAGTCTAACAACATGATTACAGTGGAGTTTCCTTCATCAGAGGATATCAGAATGTTGTTTACAACCCATGTTAGTGCCGTTTCTGTACTTTGACCAGTGCGGAAACCAGACTTGAATTTCTCAAATAAATTGTAATGCATAAGGTGCGACTGAAGCTGATTGGCGACTACTTTTTCTAGTATTTTAGAGAAAAAGGGTAAATTTGAAATAGGCCAATAATTATTTAGTATGTGTGGTTCTAGGTCTGACTTTTTAAAGTAATGGTTCAATGACTGACACTTTTAGTCCGTCAGGTACTGTGCCATGCAATAATGAACTATTGATAATGTTTAAAATAGGCACTGCAAGAACATCCATTGCACTTTTTACTAGTTTTGTTGGCACTGGATCTAGAGAACAAGTGGTTTTACATTTTAGAAATTAAAGTTAAGACTTCCTGCTCAGTTACAGGATTAAAATTACTAAAGTTCTGAATGCAATGTGAGACTAATACTAATAATAATACTAAGCTAGTATTTGGTTTGTACTGTGATGTTAAGATCTGGGATCTTCTATTTTTAATTTTCTCATTAAAGAAGTTCATAAATTCTGTATTGCTAATATCTGTTGGTATTTTGCACTGTAGATCTGAATTTCTATTTGTTAGTTTAGCCACTGTTCTAAACAGTACCCGAGGATTTTTATTATTGCTATCTATTATTGTAGAATAGTATTCTGAGCAAGCTTTAAAGAGAGCTTTTTTATATTTTTTAACACTCTCTGTCCATGCAATTTGAAAGACATGTAGCTTTGTTGTTCTCCATCAGCACTCCAATTTAGCTGATCTAAATTGTTTTCCACATTTACATTTGATGTTAACTGATCTAAGTGATTTTCCACAATTATACTTGACTTACTCATGTACTCATATGTTTTGAAGCAGAATTACAATCTGTATGTTTTACTGTCTTTGTTTTAATCTGTGAGTGCGTTAGCAAGGGCAGGACTAAATCAAATGTAATTAAGTAGTGATTGGAAATAACTTCATACAATGGAGTAATATTTAAATTGTGAATTTCAACTTTGTAAGTTATAATTAAATCTAATGTGTGGTTATGATTATGAATTGGACCTTTGACAATCTGAAAAAATCATACAAAATTTAACAAATAAGTAAAACACTTGCTAAAAGTGTCAGTTTCCACATCAATGTACTACATAATCATAATTTTTATAAAATATAATATATAAATAATATAATATATAAAATATAAGGTCCATTTCCAAAGGTGGTTAGACAGCACAGGTCATCACTGGCACATAAATACCATTTTTGCAGGATATATTTGCCAAGTGCTGTCTGGAAAACGCAAAATGAAACATAAAGGACCGCAGTCACTCTGTATGGATATTTTCTCCCAGCTTCCATTAGGCAGGCGCTATAGAACTATTAACACGAAAAGTGTGAGATTTAAGAACATTTTCTACTGGAAGGTAGAAGGAAGGAAGAAGGTACTGGCTGCTCAACTGTCATATGTAAAAAACTGTCTGTAATCAAATGAGCAAGTTAAGTGCCACATCTTCTGTGTTTCTTAATGTTATGACTAGTGTTATTTGCTATAATTATTATTCATATGAGAGTTAAGTTCAAGCTTTATCTCTTTCTGATGCTGTATGTAAATTATTGTTTTTGCAAGGAACATTATGCAAGTAAGACATTCACTGTACATTGTACATGTGATAATAAGAAAGACATTGATGTTGACCTCAATTACCTTCTTTTAACAGTCCAGACAGATTTGACTTAAATTGAACATTGAAAAGTGTCACTTCTTATAGACTCTGCTCTGCTTGCTAGGTCATTTGTTGTCAAGTGAGAGAGTTGATCCAAATAAAGTGGTTGATGTTATGGAGTAACCCCCCACCAACCAATGTAAAGAGTCTTGAACACTTTTATGCATGGTGGGGTGGTATCAAACCTTTTTAAATCCCTGGCTAACTTTGCTGCCTAATTACATCAGCTCATAAGGAAGGAGGCAAACTGGGTGTGGTCATTAGTGATGCCAAAACAAATTTAAGTGATAAAAGAAGATTGCATGACCCACTTGTCTTGGCAAACGTCCAATACACTGTTCATCCTCCAGGTCCAGTGATAATGAACTCAGGGCTGTATTAACACAACAAACAATGGTGAATAAAAAGGTATAGCATATGCATCAAGATCAACTTTTGGCCTGAGCACAATTATTCTACAATAGAAAATGAATGTCTGGAATTTATGTGAACAATACAGAAATGGTGCTCCAATCTGGAAGGGGTTCTGTTTCAACTGTATACAAGCCACTGTTCTCCAGCCTGGGCTTACAATTGCCTGAGGACTTCACCTCAGTTCTTTGAATACAACAATTTTATTTTTAGATGTTCTATAAGATGCACTGTGGAAATGTGGTTCCAGATCTTCTATCTATGGTTCTGGATCCAACTCAATCATTTTCCATAGCTGTTATCTCAAGTCAGAGTCTGGCTTACATCTTGATTTTCAGGAAATTGCCGGGGATCAGTCCACCAGTCATGTATGTCAGGAGGTGAGGAAAGGTCCTGATGAGCGGAAAGCATGCATATGCTTTCAGGAGTTCCAGGGATTGTTATATTGTTGTGTTCCATCTAAGCTTGGGGATACCCATTCTCAAATTGTTGCACTCAAGGCCTTGACTCTGAGCTTTGGACTTCCGGAAGTATGACAGACCTTTTGGTGAACACCTTGGAAGATTTAAGAGCCTTTTACAGATCTTCAAGGCAGCTTGGAGGCCAACGCTTTGTCACGGCGTTTGTAGTCATATTAGATAGATAGATCTTTATTGTCATTGTCACTTTTACAAAGGAACAACAAAATTGAAGATGCAGTCGACTAGTGTGTGGCATAAGAGTTAAAAAGACAAGAGAGAAAATAACAAACCGAATAGTAATAAAAGTACTGTACAAAATATACAAATTGCACTTGTTGACTTAAGGTCTATATTGCACATTGGGAGAGAATGATATGGAGGAGTTTTATTCTGAGTTCAGAGCCACGATTGCTGTTTTTAAGGTGATTTGTCCTTGTTTTCATTGCTCTGTATCTCTTGCCCGATGGCAAAAGCTGGAAGAGGCAATGACCAGGATGTGATGAATCCTTTGAAATGTCTATTGCTTTTTTGCAGCATCGAGAGGTGTAAATTTGTTCCAGAGTTGGGAGGGTACAACCAATTGTTCTCTCCACTGTCCTGATGACCCTGTGGAGCATGTTCCTTTCTGAGGAAGTGCAGCTGCCGTACCACACACACAGTCCGTATGTGAGCACACTCTTGATGGAACAGTGATGCCCAGAGGGGACTGGGCAGTCTAATGGTCTGGATTCCCTACAGATTTTATTTTTTTCTCCAGCCGTCTGGAGTTTTTTTTTGTTTTTTTCTGTCCCCCTTGGCCATTGGATTTTACTCTTATTCTATGTTAATTAATATTGACTTATTTTATTTTCTTACTGTGTCTTTTATTTTTCTATTGTTTATTATATAAAGCACTTTGAGCTACTGTTTGTATGAAAACAACAAATGTTGTTGTTGTTGTATAAAAGGCAAGGAGCAGATTTTTGGAGAGATGGTTCTTTCTAAGGATTCTCAGAAAATACAGTTTCTGCTGCGCCTTCTTCAGCAGTTCCTCGGTGTTGGCGCTCCAGGTCAGGTCATCCTCCAGCTCAATGCCTAGAAACCTGAACACCGGGACCCTCTCCACACAGGCCCAGCCAATGATGAGTGGCTGGATGTCAGTTTTGTTTTTTCTAAAGTCAATAACAAGCTCCTTCATTTTTGTGGTATTGAGGAGAAGGTTATTGACTGTGCACCACTCTGACAGCTGCTCCACCTTGTCCCTGTATGCCAGCTCACCCTCCTTGCCCGAGATGAGTCTGACCACTGTCGTGTCATCCGCAAACTTTATGATCTTGTTGCTATGATGAGTGGGGACACAGTCATATGTGTAGAGGGTGTAGAGAAGCGGGCTGAGCACACAACCCTGCAGCATCCCGGTCTTTAAGCTGAGAGCAGTGGATGTGTGGAGACCCAGCCTGACCCTCTGGGAGCAACCAGACAGGAAGTCCAGTATCCAACTGCAGGCTTCACACATTCTACAGTTTATGCCTACATTTTGTAACATTTATTACTCAAATATGAAAACGTTTCTGTTTTAACAATGTGTTTACACAGATTACTGTAGAAACGGAACACACATGAAATGCATGTGTTCCAAATAACGATCTATTATTTCCACTCTAAAACTGCAGCAGTTCACTCCCAGATAATTAAACAAGGCATGAGCTTGGAGAACTTAGTGAACGATAAGCAAAGTTGGGGGATGGAATAGCAGGCTGCTTGCTGCTGGTCTTAACCAGCACATTTACAGGGCAAAAGATGCTGGCGGAGAGGTGCGAATCGATTTAAGGTGGGCCGGATTTACGAGGTTTCTCATAGGCTCTGGTAATTCTAGTGTTAAACAATCTGGTTAAAAACTCCACTGCCATCTCTCCTAAACACCTCCATGCTACCAAAGGTATGTCATCCGGACCATCAGCCTTTCCATTCTTCATCCTCTTCATAGCTGTCCTTACTTCTTCCTTGCTAATCCATTGCACTTCTTGCTTCACTATCTTCACATCATCCAACCTTCTGTCTCGTTCTCTTCATTCATCAGCCTCTCAAAGTACTCTTTCCATCTCCTTGCTTGTGAATATGTTTCCATCTTTATCACCCTAACCTGCTGCTCATCTTTCTCTGCTAGGTCCCTCCCTCTGTCCAACCTCTCATACAACTCATTATATGTCTTTTCTTTAGCTTTCTCTACCTCTCTCATCACCTTTATGCTTTATCTCCTTGTACTCTTGTCTACTTTCTGCATCTCTCTGACTATCCCACTTCTTTTTCGCCATCCTCTTCCTCTGTATACTCTCCTGTACACTCCTGTATACTCTCCATTCCACCACCAGGTTTCCTTTTCCTTCTTCCTCTGTCCAGATGTCACGCCAAGCACCCTTCTTGCTGTCACCCTTGCTACTTCTGATGTAGTTGTCCAGCTGTCTGGTAACTCCTCACTGCCACCCAGTGCCTGTTTTACCTCCTCCCTAAACTCAACCTTGCAGTCTTCCTTTTTAAACTTCCACCATTTGATCATTGGCTCTGCCATCACTCTCCTCCTCTTCTTCTTGATCTCTTCAATGTCATCCTACAGACCACCATACTATGCTGTCTAACTACACTTTCACCTTCCACCACTTTGCAGTCTTTAATCTCCTTCAGATTGACTCTTCTGCATAGGATATAATCTACCTGTGTGCATCTTATATTTTTGCTTGTGGTTTTGCCATTTTTTTTTTACAGAACGCTGAGCTTAAAGGCTATTTATATTGATTTACATATTCAAAGAGGCGTAATTCTGGGAGGAGACAGGGCGGGACAGCAGGCGCATGCACGTGCGTTACTTTTCACGCTGACCAGGATTTATGTAGTGGAAGAACGTGGAAGTTGGTGAACACACAGATTTATGCATCTGGATTTTTTTGTGCATAAACACATTTCCACTTTTGTGCTTATGTCATGTTATAATGCAAATTCTATGCACGGTGTTATGCATGAGGCCCCTGGTCTGTATTTTCAGCTGACCTAAGGATCCACATTGAGGAAGCAATTCATTTAATTTTCCAAAAGTCCACGAATATGTCGGAAATTTTTAAGCTCCTTCCAAAACATGTGTCACCCACAGCTCTGGACACATGAAGCTAAGGTGTATGGGGGGCATGGGGCCAGAAGAAGCGATTCACACTTCAGAGGCAGCAGGTGTGTTTCCTGATTCAAGAGATGTTCACACATAAATCTTTTAACCTCTGGGCGTTTCTTCCAGGACAGTGTAAAACAAGCTTAAAGAGGGGACAGACATCTGCTTAAAAAGATCTACTTATTACAAAGGCGACTTTTTAAAAAATACCTTCTTTTTGGTGTCCGGCCAAAGGCTTAGATGTAAGCCCCCGTGCACCGATCCATTACACATCTGTGCAATCAAGATCATGATATGGCATATTATTGATTATTATATGCGTCAAACAAGTATGTTTTAAAAAATGTATTGCTGAATCCTTATATTTTATCCTTTCCAAGTTGATTCTCCAGTAGCTGTTAAATATCTGTTATATCTGTTCAAAACTAGAAGGGCTGGGGATTTAAAATCAAAAATGATCATAGGTTACTGTTAATTATTATGCTCAGTACAATCTCTCTGTGTGTAGGCGCATGAGTGCGCTCATGTGTGTAATAATAAAAGTTGCAGCATTTTATTTCTATCTATTTACGTATATAATAATTAATGTACAAATACAATGTTCATATTACTGAAGTAAGCAATAGTAGTTTTTTTCTGTTACCGAAACGAGTAATCCATTCAATTAAGTTTTGTCTCAGCGTTTGAAAATTCAATCAGGGCCTCTCCTCTGAGAATATTCAGGAGTGGTTTAAAAGCACTGGCAGGTTGTGTATTAGCTCTGACATACTAAGATGTCAGTATTCTGAACTACGTACAAAAGGGCCCGCTTGTGAAATGCGTACTCTTTCGAAACATTAGCCGGCGATTCTGTGTACGGGGCCGCATGTTTTTAAAAGTCTGAAATAACTAAACATTTTTGCTTTATAAACTCTCATTTGGACAGTCGGGTGGAGCCAGACTCCAGGGCTGAACAGGGTCCAGGAGCTTATATTGATGCGAGTGCATCAGACATAGATGTAGACATACTGCATCTGTGTTTTCATTCATTTCACTAAATGAAATGTAATTATTTTAATACGGATTAGTAGCCCCAAACTCCAGATGATTTTTAGACGTATCAAGTGTATTGTTGAATAATTGGGTAAATGATTATTATATGTTCCTATATTTATAAAATTACATCTTAATACACAGGAAACCTGAGACCAGGCTGTATGTTTTTATTTACACCTTTAGATTTTAAAAAGTTTGTATCTAGACATGCATTTTTCTGTGTTACCTGTTTCTTTATCTGTTTTTATCACAAAGGTAAGGTATCTTTGCAAGTTGGTCGTATAAAGTTTTACTTTTGCATTGGTGCACAAGTCATCCCGTTCAAGTATGAATTTAATTTGTTTATCCAGTTCACTTTCCATAACGTTTAAAAGGTCACTGGAAGCCGGGGCTTTCTGTTGCAATTGAGCCATTTGTTTTCGATGTACTAGGCACATCTTGTGCGTGTATTCATATGTATACTCTCGAATCTATTAAACTAGCAATGAAAGGAATGGCCATGCTTAATAGGGCTCCGAGAAACCCTCCTTTCTGATTTAAAATGTTTTTTTTTTTCTTTTTTAATGGTAATTTTTTATCGCTGAGTTTTTTTAACAGCTCAGAGTTATCCTATAATGACCAAACTCCTAAATATGGTGAAATGACATTCCAATCAATCAATGTCATCCCCTTCCTCTAAAGTAACTGTTTAATGTACCCAGCTCTGCAATCAGACTGTTTAATAATACTGTTCATGGTGACACAAACAGCACAAATATTTATCTTAAAAATTCAAAAGTTCCCTGTTTTATGTTGGCATTGATGTACACAACAATAATCAGATATAAGAAACATTACCATAGTTCTTATACACTAGTAACTAGTAATGCTGGAATGTCTCTGCAATGATAATCACTTAACATAATCCCAAATAGACATTATATGCTGTGGTAGATCAGATTTCAATTAGCTCCAGATTACATAAATCATTGGTCCTTAAAGTTAACTTGACTAAAATATGTACTTTCACACATTTGTTTATACAACAGGTGCTAACCATGTTATACTGATCACATTTTTTAATTATTTATATTATTACAATTTCTATACCAGTTAAACCAACTTTAATAAAGATGTAGTATTCCTATTAATTCCAATATTCAATAAATACATGTTGCTTATGAAAAGAGTTCCTCTGCTCTGAATTATCTGCTTTGCTTGCAATTAATTAGCTTTTACTTCCATATCTTCATGGTTCAAACCCTCTTTGAGAGATATTCCTGCAGAAAAGACGAGGAAGAACCAAGTACATAATTGTCAAACAAGTGGATGAACTGTGGCTAGGTAACGTGGGCTCCAGCAAAGAATGACGAGCCCTGCAGAGTAGAAATGTGGCAAATATTTTCTCTGGGGAAGATTAAAGCAGGTCTTGGGGTCCACTACTCCAAGGCAAGCGAGACAATATCTAGAATTGTTGGGCAAATTGGATGGATGGCACCTACAATTCATGACCCATGATGATGTTTCAGCCTCATCCGTCACCAGCACAGTTGAGTTCTTAGCGGGTGGGACCTGGGGTGCCTTGGACTGGAATTTAAGTGCGGTGTCCAGTAGTCAATTGGTCAATGGCCTAATCCATGACTTGATCCCCTCTCTGGTATGGCTGGGTTTTCTTTGGATGATTAGTTTATCTGCAGACCTTTATTTCAGCCCAGTTCAAGTTCAAGTTCAACTTCAACTTCAAGTTCAACTTCAAATGCTGTCATTTACTTTGTACTAGGAAAGAACAGCTTTAACCTGCAGGTGTAGACTTAAAAATTTTCACTTAAACATTAAGCATGTCAATTTTTCATTGCAGCTACTTATGGATAGCAAAAATAATAGCTCATAAGATTTCAGATTTGTTTTGTTGAGTTGCGCCTCCTCCACACCACAGGCTTATCAGAAAATATTGCTAGCGGTAAAACAAACAGTCATTTCAATCCAGTCTGTGCTTGTATCTGAGCCAATTTGTTTTTAATTGTCAAAATAAAGTTTGAAAAATTTTTAAGCACAATGTTTGACTTGGATATTATATTCAAAAATAAATCCTAAAATCAAAGCTTTCCCTCATAGCTTGTGGGGAACAGCTCGGACACAGACAGGTAGACGTGATTTTATAGCACCACACATGTTTATTTACAATCTATATACAACAGTGATCACGCACAACCCTGTGCCACAGCACCAATCACCCCAAAGTCCAGGGCTCTTCACAACAATGCCTCACTCTCTTCAGGCCGCCTTTTCCTCTCCTCCCAAGCTCTGTCCTCTTCCACCCAACTCCAGCCATCAAATGGAGGGAGGCGGCCCCTTTTATACACACCCGGATGTGTTCCAGGTGCCTCCCGGTGTTCCCAGTGTGGCAGAAGTACCGGCTCTTCATCCGGAAGCACTCCGGGTGTCCCTCATTCTCTTCACCCCACACTTCCGGGTGTGGCGGAACTGCTGAGATCCAGGGCTTCGTAGGCATCGAGGTGCCCCCTGGCGGTGACCACAGGCCCCTTCAGGGCTGAGCTTCAAAGCTCTTTCTCCGTGCTCCCCAAAGCCACCAGGGCAGTCGCCCCCTTGTGGTGTGGAGGAGGTGTAAGCCCTCTTCAGGTCCTCCTGGGCGTCCCGTCTGGGTACCACCCGCAGCCGGGTGCCACAGTACCCTACCACAAGCTGAGAACCCTAGGGGCCAGTGGCCCGTCCCGTGAGGGCAGGTCTTCCACGGCGGGAAGCCGACATACTCCAGGGCCCAGTCCTGCAAAATATGAATCAGAGCAAGGGGCAGAGTCATTGCCCTGACACCACCACTCGGCGTCCTGTTGTCTCATTGACATGCAACGTTCCTTCCCTCTGACTGGCACCCCCGGCGTTTGCTACCTTGGCCCCCTTTCCGAGACCTCCGTGCCCCCTGTGTTGGGACATCGGATGGGACCCTGACACCTCAGCCGGCTGTGAGGTTTCCCTCTGCCTCCGCAAAGGATGGCCCTTCTCTGGACGTGTGCACCCAGCATCACATCCCTTCCTATCGGAGGAAATGGCTCTCTTCCCTCGGTTCCTCCTTTTCCTCTGGGATGCCGTGATGGTTTGGGTCTCCCTATGGGAAAGGTATAGACCCTGTCCTGTCTGCGTCCCTGTACAGCGACGCAAGGCCGGCGCTGGCTCAGGGTGTAGGGTGCTAAGACCTGGAGCACACATCAGCCCGCATCCTGCCAGCCCTCTTGCTCTTTCTCCCCTCACCACGTACGCAGCTCTGTACATGTGGTGTCCAAAGCCACCAGAGTGGTCGTCCCCTCGTGGTCTAGAAGAGGCACAAGCCCTCCTCCGGTCCTCCTGAGCATCCCGGCTGGGTACCACCCCACTGTTTCCAGTTTGGCTGCTGTTGCAAATTCTACTCAATTGAAAACATGCCCTCATAACATAAATCTAACTATTATAAAAAAAAAAATTTTGGGAGGGAGACGAGGCATGATCTTCTTGGAAGACACTCACATCACACAAGGCAAGGCAGTGAGCCAAAAGGACAGCTGCTGTACAGGCTTTTAAATGATCGACGCCCATCACGACAAGCAGAACAAGCAGCTCACCATCAGCAGCAGACAGCCAGTAGATGATCCGACCCATCTTCTTAGTGTGCGTTCAGCCTGCCCTTCACAACACAGGCAGCAATATACATTCCGCGAGAAAGACATTTAACCATGCCCGGGGCCATAAATAAAGGACAAAGAGTAGATGACAAAGTAGAACGTCGTAAAGAATTAAAAAATGTTGGTGCGGTACACATGCACAGCAGGTCTCCTCAGAATGCACTTTGAAGTCCCGCAAGACTACTTGCACTACACACCCTACTTACAATTTCTCAGAGACAATTTAACGTCCCGCGAGACAAAGACATGAGATAAAAGGACAGCTGCTGTAAAGGCTTTTAAATGATCACCGCACAGCGCAACATGCAGATCACGCAGCACACCAAAAGCAACAGCAGCTGCTGTACAGGCTTTTAAATGAATGTCGCACAGCACAACATGCAGATCATGCAGCATGGAACTAGCAGCCAGGGGAATAACTCATTTATTACTGGCAAATATCAAGAAATAAAAAATGAATGAAATGAAAATAACAATATCTTTAAATTGTATATCCGGATAAACAAACCCGGGGGTTGGCGAGCGAAGCAAGCAAGGCGTGGAGCTCCCTAATTATTGTAGGAAAAAGAATCAATCTTAATATTTACCACGGGAAAAGTATTCAATAGATCATCACAAAAATTGGTTTTATTGGATGGTTGGCATAATAATTGGATGGTTGGCATAATAAAACCAACCAAACCAAATATTCAAATTATTGGCGCTGGTCCCATTATGAAATTCTTGCTATTAGTACACAAGTAAAAATTGGCTTCACAAATTAAAATTTACGCTTCCACCCCTTATTGTGTCAATATTCCTATTATTATCTTACTTTCAGAGAAGATGTGGAGCAAGAGGGTATTGGACAGCAAAAACTCTGAACCCAATCTCTTAAACATAACTTAATAAAAGCCAAATGTTGAAGTTCTCTTATTTTTGCCTCACTCCAACACTGTCTGTGCAATGCGGCCGCAGAGAGCTTAAACAACTCGGTACATCCACATAAAAAACGACAAGGGGTGAGCTTTCTTGAAGGTTTTTACTGGATGTACTTCGTTATAAACTGAAATATATACAAAAGAAACATACAGGCATTTTACAGGTGTACAATCAAAGACAATAAAGAATGATTTACAAAGCAATACATAGTAGACAGTATACATTAAACAATAAAGCTTTAAAAGACACTTACAAAGCGAGTGATTTCCATGGTTGTCTCAAGACAAAGAGAAGTGTGTAGACAGAGGTTCAGATTGCTGCGTACCACAACTAACCAGACCCAGGGGTTTATATACCCTAAGGATACGTTTTGGACATGACCGAAACAAGAGATAAAGGGGTGCCTACGTGAGAGACATGGGGTGTATTGTATTCAAATGTTTATTATGGGACCTACGTGCATTATGCGAGTTTCATAGACTTTTATAGTACCACTGTGAGTGTGGGACGTCACTGACTAGTGTATTAATAAATGACAAGATGAAGGGGGAGCACAGTTCAACAAATATCAGTCTCAACTAACAAGATGTGGGGCAGAACACTCCCCGTCTGATATAATAACATTATACAACTAAACAGTACATAGAGGCAAACATTGTGTTAACTTAGAACTTATCCATTTTCCAGTAGAAAGATTTTTGTGATACGCCTGATAGAGTTTCTGGAGATGCCTTAGAGAAAAGCCAAGCAAAATGACACCTTTTATTGGCTAACTAAAAAGATTACAATATGCAAGCTTTCGAGGCAACTCAGGCCCCTTCTTCAGGCAAGATGTAATACAGAAACTGAAGTTCCCTGAATTTATATCCACACACTAGGACAAGAAACAACAATGGTAAATTTTTGAATGAAAACTCTTAAATGTAAAAAATTAAGTCTTAACTTCTATCTTTTGTTCTGTACCATCGCTGCTAGGGAATACCAAGGTGACAAATCCCATAGGCCATTTATTGCGTGATAGTGGACTCTTCTTCAATAGCACATTGTCTCCTATTTTTATATTTATGGATTGGCAAGTCCATTTGCGCCTGCTCTACAAAGCGGAAAGGTATTTAAGTCTCCAGCGTGTCCAGAATTCATCTGCCAAGGCTTGCACTTGCCTCCACTGGCTTTTAAAGAGATCATTCTCTGTCAAACCACCAGGAAGTGCAGACAGTCTGATCTGAGGCAACGTGGAGTCAAAAATTGTCCTCAGCACATCATTATGCTCAGACTTGATAAAAGGGGCCAATGGTGTTGGCTCCCCGCCGTAAGTCACCCTTTCTCTCAAGCAAAGGTGGTTGTAGCAAGGCATGAAAAGTGAAGGTCGCCCATTTTCCACCACACTTGTTTTTAAAGTACAAACTGCCGGCTTGTGAGCATTTCAGAGGCAAACCTTGCCTACAAGAACCCAAACTAGGTCAAGTTTTTGAGCAAAGGGTGCATTATGAGGACCATTAATTTGCTGCCTCACTTTGTGCACTCTGATGATGTCTCTTACAAGCAGTAGCAGAATATGGGCATTAGTATCCAATTCTGGGATATGGCCTGCCACAGACTGTAAGTGAGGGTGGCGACGTGCTGCCTCTGGTGTTAGTATTTTAGAGCGAGTGTTCAAAATCTTGCTGCATTCGATAAGTGAAGGCAGGGCTATACTTACTCCTCCATTCACAGCCTCTATTTGGAAGCCAACTGCTTTCCTGCCAATTGTGTCCATAACTCCAGCACAAATCCGTAGAGAGTTTGTTAATGGGCTACTCTTTAGAGGAGGGGTCTTGATGTGATGATCAAGCAGCCCTGCTTGGTGGGGCTGTCTTGGGTAAATGGCACATGCTGACTGTGATGACACTCTTTGGACATCTTCACTTTCTCCTGCCTGCACCTTTGTAGAAAATGGGTGGTCACCTGAGATGCGTGAAGGACTCCTCAGCATGACGTCCTGTTGTGCTGCAGGTGATTTTCCACTTCTTTGTGAGTAGGTGTGTTAGGCTGAGTGGTGACAGCGTCAAGTGTGAGCCATACCGTCTGCTCCTGTAAATACTTTGCCGTCCTTCCCTCATGTGCTGACAGTGATGACACTCTCTGGACATTTTCACTTTGTCCTGCTTGCACCTTTGTAAAAAATGGGTGGTCACCTGAGATGCATGAAGGACTCTTCATCATGATGTCCTGTTGTGCTGCAGGTGATGTTTCCACTTTTTTGTGAATAGGTGAGTTAGGCTGAGAGGTGACAGCGTCAAATGTGAGCCATACCGTCTGCTCCCGTACATACTCTGCTGTTCTTTCCTCATGTGCTGACAGTGATGACACTCTTTGGACATCTTCACTTTCTCCTGCCTGCACCTTTGCAGAAAATGGGTGGTCACCTGAGATGCGTGAAGGACTCCTGAGCATGACGTCCTGTTGTGCTGCAGGTGATGTTTCCATTTCTTTGCATGTAGGTGAGTTAGGCTGAGAGGTGACAGCTTCAAGAGTTACATACCCTGTTGTCCTTCTGTTAACTTGAGATGAGCTTCGGCAGCTGCGAATCTCATGATTTAGTTGATTTGTTGCAGCTGCTAATATTTCATTTTCAGCTACTGTGGCATCAGCCTTTCTGACTGAAGAGCCTCTAGTGCAAGTCTCTCTGCCTCCATTCTTGCTCGTTCTCTTTTAATTGCAAGCTCTTTCATTGTGAAGGATGCGCGTAGCTTCAGCCTCACCAAACTTTTTGCTGAGGTGTTGGAATAGCGGGTGTGTCTTGAATTGGCCACAGAATTAGATTTGGTTTTGTAAACCTTCTCTGCAATAGTGTAGTTTGGTCTGTATAAGTTGAACCGAGTGCTTCTGTAGCCAGCTACACCAACATAAGACTGCCGATTTCAGGTGATTCAGGAGAGGCAAAGTGAATAAAGCTGAAACGCTTAAGGCAATCAAATCCCAGTTTGGCTTCTGTGTGAACTGATTTTCTCGTTGTTTACGGCCACGAGAAACACCAATCTATATTGGAAAGCACAGCATGAACAGCACTTACTGCGCTTCAACCTGTCAGTAGGCGGAGTCAGTTGATTTAAATGATGCCGTGGTGATGCTGCACTCCAATTTGCGGTATGAATACTGTCTTTCAGCCAAGTTGCCCAGAGATCCTCCCTTTGATTCCTGGCACGAACGTCCCTTTACCTAGCAGGTGAGGAGCAATGTTCTGCGGTCCTTTAATTGCCCTTTTACTAAGTTGCCGTAGGATTCTTTTTTGATCCGCGTGGTCAGAACGTTCCTTAACTTAGCTGTCTTAACGATTCTCTTGCAGTCTGTCCCGCGGCGTGGATTCACCTTTTTATTTTTCTGCCTCACTCCACACTGTCTGTCTGTGCAATGCGGCCGCAGAGAGCTTAAACAACTCGGCACATCCACATAAAAAACGACAAGGGGTGAGCTTTCTTGAAGGCTTTTACTGGATGTACTTCGTTGTAAACTGAAATATATACAAAAGAAACATGCAGACATTTACAGGTGTACAATCAAAGACACCAAAGAATGATTTACAAAGCAATACATAGCAGACAGTATACATTATACAATAAAGCTTTAAAAGACACTTACAAGGCGAGTGATTTGCACAGTTGTCTCAAGACAAAGAGGTTCAAATTGCTGCGTACCACAACTAACCAGACCCAGGGGTTTATATACCCTAAAGATACGTTTTGAAAATGACTGAAACAAGAGATAAAGGGGTGCCTACGTGAGAGACATGGGGTGTATTGTATTCAAATGTTTATTATGGGACCTACGTGCATTATGCGAGTTTCATAGACTTTTATAGTACCACTGTGAGTTGTGGACGTGACTGACTGGTGTGTTAATAAATGACAAGATGAAGGGGGAGCACAGTTCAACAAATATCAGTCTCAACTAACAAGATGTGGGGCAGAATACTTATAGAGAATACAAATATGTCCAGGGATGGAAAAACAAACAAAAGCAAAGAGAAGGTAGATTGTTATGGAGGTTGTTAGTTAAAAATGAATGTTCTGTGGAGGTTCCTGTAAAAAGTAAGAAAATTTCGGCCAGTTATTCTAAAATACAAATGTGTCTCAATGTTTACTATACTCTTTAAATAAATGAATGGCAATGTATACCAGCATCTTCTAGAGAACATCTCAATTAGCATAGCAAACAGAAGATGAGAAAGAAATCCACAGCCTGGACAAATAATCTCTTAATTATTTTTGAACATGAGGTTAAAAAATAACCAAAACAGGTACGCTCCACATTTCTTTTCCCATATCTGTAATTTTAAGACATTGTTCAAATATGTAAAGTCTTAAAACATTTTTCTCTTCTGAACCCATGCTGACTGTTCAGAATAATTCCTATCCTTGCCATGTGTTGCTCAATCTTATCCTTAATAATTCCTTCCATTAATTTTCCTGTGATGCATGTTAAGCCTATAGAACTGCCCTGTCACCCTTTTTATATAATAAGATGATATTTGCCATTTTCCAGTCCTTCAGAATCTCTCCAGTGCGCAGTGACTTCCTAAAAATATGTGTTTATACAGTAATCCCTCGTTTATCGTGGGAGATAGGTTCCAAGGCCGTCCGCAATAACTGAATTTCCGCGAAGTAGGGACACCATATTTATTTAATTATTTAACGTGTATTTGGACATTTTTAAACCCTCCCTATACTGTTTACAACCCACCCTTTACTCTATTAATAACAGGGACAACTGTTAAGCAATATGAAATCAGTAGATAAGTTTACAGTTACTGTATAGCGAAGTACACGTACCTATATATGACGTGATGATGGTGATGAATATGCTGTGCAGTAAAAATGATGACGATGAAGGTGATGATGACTTTTACTGCGCAACAAATGACTGTATTTTACGTCTCTTCAGACGGCGGTGCCCTTTCCTGGGGCTCCTCTTCCACGATTTCCAAAGGTGTATCCGTAGTAGTAGTAGGAACTGGCTCTTTTTTGCAAGGCTACAAAAACATTGTTATCGGCAGTTGCTGCCGCTGCTTCTTTTTCCGGTCGAAGAGCAGCTTGTAGGCGGTCATGATGTCATCGACCTTATTGCAAAATTGAACCGATCGAACCATATCGTCGTCCTATTCCTGTGACCGCTCTTGCAGATCCTTAGCCAGTCTGCAGCCACAGCCGCGAACGTTCTCCCTTCCTTCAACATATCCAGACGTTTCACCTTCTCAGTGATCGTCATAATTCTTCGTTGGTATTTAACCTCAGCACCAGCCAAGGAAGAAGGAGCACATTTGGGAACCATTGCAGGGGGTGAAAATTGAAACGATGTTCAACACAAAGAAACCACAAAAAAATCACACACAGTACAGTGTAAAGTAAACCACTTGGTGAGAAAGCTTGAAGCGAAATGGCCACGACAGAGAGACAAGGGGAGGTGCTGTGGGATCTGGGCATCAGTCAACCAATCACGGGCCCAATTAGAAAGCGGGAAACTGTGATTTATCATCTCCCTCCCATGTACCAATCACAGCCCGTGTCAGACTAGGAAATACTACTACTATATTTAAAAACCTGCGAAGTCGTGAATCCGCGAAAAGTGAACCGCGAAGTAGCAAGGGATTACTGTATATGTACTTACTAGCCTCCTTAAGAATAAGAGGATAAATATTATCTGGTACTGGTGATTTGTTTGATTTCATCTTATTTAATCTGAGCAGCACTTCTCTCTCTACAATTTCCAAATACCTCAGTCGCGTTTACCTCTGGGAGTTTATCCACTTGCTCACTTTGTAAACACCTCAGAAAAATGGAAGTTTAGGGCATCCACTATTTCACTGTCTGTATCTTTTAATTCCCCTTTACTATTCCTGATGCACTTGACCTCCTCCTTGACTGTTCTTTTAAAATACTGAAAGAATCTCTTAGGATCTTCTTTCGCCTTATCTGCTATATTCCTCTCCAACTGTCTTTTAGCCTCTGTGATATCCTTCTTAATGGTTGCCCTCATGTTCTCATATGCTCTATGATTCAATTTACAGTCATTAGTTTTATATGCCTTATGAAGCAGTTTTTCCTTTGCAATTTCATTTTTAAATCTTTATTAATCCATCATGGAGTTTTTTTTAGTTTCCTATTAATTCCAAAATTAGGTATGTATCTGTCCTGCATTACATGTTAAAACATTTTTAAACCTGTTCCACTGCTCCTCGACTGTCTCCACACTTAGTGGAGCTTATCCCAGTGTACCCTACTTAGACATTGTCGCATCTGCTCAAAATTAGCCGTACGAAAGTTCAACTTAACAATTTTAGTCTTTGCATCTGCACTCTTACAAAATACTGAGAATTGTATTACATTATGCTCACTTGACGGTTTGACACTTCTAATTCTGGGGTTGATGCCCCCGGACAGTGTGCACCCTTTACCTTATGCCTTGCAACCGTGACCCACCTAAAATTATGTGTTTATACAGTAACAGTACTGTCTGGTCTGGAATTTCCTCCCGCGCCACCTTGGGGGTGCACACTATCTCTCTAAAGGACACCTGGGCCAAGTCTGCCAATTCTCTATTACAATGCAGGTCAGCCAACTCCTTCTCCAGTTCAGTGACCCTGAGCTCGAGGTGCTGGATCAGCTGCAGATGTAGCCCTCATAGACAACTGGCCTTTCCAAACCATCATCTAAAAAGTCCAACATCCAACAGGACTTGCATTGCACTGGCCTCATTATTAAAATTTGATTTGGGATTACTAAACTGCCTTAACTTTTTATTTTCTTAAAATTAAATTTCTTCTTCTTTCAGCTGCTCCTTAACTTAAATGGTAACACTAAGATCTGCTATAGATATTTTCCACCTTTTCCCCTTAAGCTCCTGTACTGTTCTCCCTCTCAGCTGCCTGCTATATGTCTTTCTACGAGGTTAACTTTACTTTTCCCTGTCTCTTCTCCTAACTTTGCGCTCCTCTTACTTATAAGCTCTCCACTCACACTGTTTGTATTACCCCGTATTAATGAACCCTTATGCTGACACCCGCTTAACTATTCTACCTGTGGACTGCTAAGGACAGTTTAATCTAAAATAAACAAATAAATAAAACTTTACTACCTTATTTGCTCCTACAAGCCCCCTGTGCCTGATCGGCGTCTTAACGCTGGCTGCTTACCTGTGCACTGCTGAGCCTTCCACTTTTACTGCTTTGAAGCCAGCCATGGCCTTTTTTTCTTTTCCTTTAAACTAAGGAATCGCTGTTACGGCGAAGTGGTTATTTACTTACAAATGCAGATATCAGTTACTGCTGCTTTCTACCCTGCCTCCTCGATGCTATTGCAAATACAGATAACAAGTACAAGAACAGGTACAGGTAACTTTTTCAAGCGCACCTCCAAACTTATGCTCTTGTGCGGGCGAAAAAAAAGCGAAAAAAAAAATCCTTTTAAAGGGAAAAAAGCTTTAAAAATTCCCACATGGTTCCTTAGCGGCAACCAATATCCAAGAGCAAAATGTATTTTTTTTATTTAAATCTCACACCACAGAACAGACCAAAAACTCTCAACAGCCTCTAGCGGTTGCAAAGCACACATCAGTACCTAGAGTTACAAAGACAAGAAGAGAGAAAATAATAACAAACCAAATAGTAGTAAAAGTACTACAAAATAAAAAAGTTACAAAATATTCAAATTACACTTGTTATATATACAAATTGCACTGGTTAAATGTACAAATTGCCTTAAGGTTGACTTAAGGTCTATATTGCACATTGGGAGAATGATATGGAGCAGTTTTATTCTGAGTTCAGGGCCATGATTGCTTTTGGATAAAAGCTGCTTTTAAGGCATTTTGTCCTGGTTTTCATTGCTCTGGATCTCTTGCCCGATGGCAAAAGCTGGAAGAGGCAACGACCGGGATGTGATGAATCCTGTGAAATGTCTATTGCTTTTTTGCGGCATTGGGAGGTGTAGATTTGTTCCAGAGTGGGGAGGGTACAACCAATTGTTCTCTCCGCTGCCCTGACAAACCTGTGGAGCGATTTTCCTTTCTGAGGAAGTGCAGCTGATGTACCACACACACAGTCTGTGCGAAAGCACACTCTTGATGGAACAGTGATAAAAGGTAAGGAGCAGATATTTGGGGAGATGGTTCTTTCTGAGGATTCTCAGAAAATACAGTCTCTGCTGCACCTTCTTCCTCAGTTCCTTGGTGTTGGTGCTGCAGGTCAGGTCATCCTCTAGCTCAATGCCCAGAAACCTGAACACCGGGACACTCTCCACACAGGGCCTGCCAATGAGGATGTCAGTTTTGTTTTTTCTAAAGTCAATAACAAGCTCCTTCATTTTTGTGGTGTTGAGGAGCAGGCTATTGACTCTGCAGCACTCTGACAGCCACTCCACCTCATCCCTGTATGCCAGCTCACCCTCCTTGCCCGAGATGAGCCTGACCACTGTTGTGTAATCCATGAACTTTATGATCTTGTTGCTATGGTGACTGGGGACACAGTCATATGTGTAGAGGGTATAGAGGAGTGGGCTGAGCACACAACCCTGTGGCATCCCTGTGGTGTTGAGGCTGAGAGCAGTGGAGTTGTGGGGACTTAGACAGACCCTCAGCCAGACAGGAAGTCCAGTATCCAACTGCAGGTGAGTGATGGAAGTCCCAGATCTGCCTGTTTGGCACCAGTCGATGTGGGAGGATGGTGTTAAAAGCTGAGCTGAAGTCCACATAGAGCAGTCTGGCGTAACTCCCCTGCTGCTCCAGGTGGGTTAGGGCAGCATGAAGGGCTATGGCCACAGCGTCCTCCGTTAAGAAAAATGAAATGGGTCCAGGTCTGCTGGCAGGCAGGTGATGATATGACTAGTTTCTCAAAGCACTTCATGATGACAGATGTGAGTGCCACTGGGTGAAAATCATTCAGACTGTTCGTGATGGATTTATTTGCCAGTGGAACAATGATGGAGGACTGTGTGGGACAGTGGCCTGGGACAAGGACTGGTTGAAAATCCTAGTGAAGATTCTGGCCAGTTGATCCACAGTCTTTCAGCACCCATCCAGCCACACCGTTCGGTCCTGCAGGCTTCCTTGGGTTCACCTTCCTCATCACCCGCCTCACCTAACACTCTTCCACCGTGAGTATGTTGCTGTTGTAAACAGGCGGCTGTGATGGAGCTGCTGTTGGTGTTGGCTGCCTTAAAGCGGGCAAAGAAGATGTTCTGCTCCTTTGCCAGAGAAGCGTCCCCCTCAGCAGCCGAGGAGTTGCTGGATTTGTAGCTGGTGATGTGCTGGACACCCTGCCACACCTGCCTGCTGGTGTTGCTCCTCAGATGGTCCTCTATCCTCCTTCTGTACACTGCCTTGGCTTGTTGGATGCCTCTCTTTGGGTTCACTCTGGCTACACTGTAAAGAACCCCATCCCCCAGACCTGAAAGCAGTATTCCTGGCATCAGCAGACTCTGGACCTCCCTCGTCATCCAGGGCTTCCTGTTGGGATAAATCCTTATGCGTCTTTCCCTGGTGATGATGTCCGTGTAGAACCTGATGTAATCTAGGACTGCCATAGTGTGGTTCTCCAGGCATTGGTGATTGAAAATCTCCTAGTCAGTTCTCTGGAAGCAGTTCTGCAACTGTCCAGAGCATGATGACGAAAGAAAAAGAAGAATTTTTTATCTGGTATGAGAGTGTCAAACATAGTGTTTTTAATTTTAAAGAGGAGATGGCTTTTTATTGTAAAAATGATGTTGAAATTCTTAGAACCACATGCATCAAATTTAGAGACGAGGTCATCGAAATTGGCAATATTGACCCGTTTCAATGCATGACCCTAGCCTCTCTATGTATGGCCATGTACAGACAAAACTGCATGCTGCCAAAATCTATTGGTATAATTCGGGGGTCGGCAACCCGCGGCTCCAGAGCCGCATGCGGCTCTTTTTCACCTTTGCCGCGGCTCTGCCGCGGCTCCGGTAGTGTGTCACGCGGGCCGGAGTCTTTCAGTGGCTGCGGCGCGCTCCTGAAGAATGGGAGGCGCCGCCTTACCTGTCAGGCTGCTCGCCGCGGAGGATGACGTGTGTGTGCTGCCGCTGGCTGGCAGCCTATCAGAGAGGCTGCCAGACCGGTGCAGGCGTCATCGCGCCGCCAGACTGCCGCTGCGCTGCCGAGCCTGCCATAAAGAGGAGGACCGGGCTGAAGGAAGGCGCGTGATTAGCTCTCAGGAGGTAAGTCACACTTTTTTTTTTCCCTTTTTTCTTTTCTCTTAACGCGCTGCGTGCCAGTCCGGGACATAACAGCGTTTTAAAACGTTACAGTAATGTGTGCATGCCCATCTGCCATGCATCTCGACACCCTACCCATCAAATGAAACTTCAAAGTCTCGTCTTTCCGATGATATAAACTATTTTGACACACAACAACCACAGCACTGACACTAAAGCCTTTTTTACAGAGAAGTACATACTTTTAAGAGTTGACTGTGCCTACCTTTGAAGACCCCCTGCAAGTCAAACATCAATATTTCCAAGCAGTATTGATCCCATTGTGTCCGTAAGGCTCCAGCGAATATAATCCAGTAAAACGATTTAGGTCCAAAACGCACGATATATTCTCAAAGGGACAAAAACTCCAGAAAAACGTTTCATAACTTGAGACCACCTATGTAATTTTTTTTCACTTATATTGCTCATATTAGACGTAATTTGTTTCTGTCGGCGATAACCATGCTACCGCATGAAACACGGAAGTGTTAGCTTCCGAAAGACACCTAAGTTGGCCAATTACGACGGGTCTGGGGTTGACTGGCACCTCGTATAGCCAACCAGTGTCACAGAAAGCTTTGAGAGAGACGTATAGCTCTGAACTCTGGTAGAATCTACCAGTTTGATTGGACACTGTGACTGACACTCAAAACTTACAGCCAATGAGCTGCCGAGCATTTTGATATGTAACTTGCCATACTAACTTGTAAACAAGTTGCAGAGTTGGTGCGTGGTTGTTTATTGTGATTTCGCCAAGTTTTTTCGCATTTTAAATATGAATAAAAGTAGAAGTTTAAACGTAAATAAACGCTCGATTAAATAATAGATGCATGTACGCGTTGCGAAAGTATTCAACCGGCCCGGGGGACATGTAATGGCGGAGAGCGACGTGCCACGCACTTGTGCTTTCTGCCTGCTAGTGATTGCTGCCATCAAGTGGCACATGGAAAAACGCTGAGCTGTGTTGTAACAGTTTGTAAAAGAAATATATATAGTTTGTGTGCATTTTATAAAAAAAAAAAGTAAAAAATAAAAAATATAAATATATTTTTGGCCCATAACTTGTATTGACTATTTTTACATAGAAATGTGTATTTTTTATTGTTTTTATTATGGAACTGTGGTGTTATGGGTCCACAGCTCGTTGAGAAAAGGCCATTCATTTTAAATAGATAATCACCGCACCCGAGGCGGCTTCGTGAGGGGGCGTTGTTGAGCAGCGGGGCAGTAGTCGATGTGGGCGTTTCTCACCGTGTGCACAGGTGAGGAACTGCCCACATTCGTGATTGCTCCCGTGGCTAATGCTACAGCTGTGATGGCCCCTCACGTTTTAAAAAGCGAGTTGGTTTTATGGGGAGAAAGAAACGTTCGGTGTAAAAAAATGGAGAGAGAAAAAAAGGAAAGGAGAGGACGGAGGTTACCGGGAGCAGGAGAGGAAGCAGGCGGTGCGTGAGTGTGGTGAGCGCGCGATCGAGCGCTCGTGGACAGCTGCGTGGAAGCTGGGTGTTAGGCCGACACCCAGGCGTTTGTGTTGATGTCGCTCCCGCTGAGCGATCAGGTAGCGGGAGTGACCAGGGAAGGCGACTGGCCGCAGAGAGGCCATTGAAAGGCAACGGAAGTCGGGAGACTTGGTGGTGGGAATCCCCAACGTGAGTGACCTGGCCGTTGTGGGAAACCAAGTTCTCCGGGACTGGGATGAGTGCCATACCGGAGCCAGGGATCGGGAGGTCTCCAGTCTCAAATGTGTGATATAGGAGGGCAGCTGCAGAGAGCGTCTTGCCTGCTGCGAAGCCCAAACGGGATAAGCAGGTGAGACGCTAACAGAGACGCTACCAGAAAAGCACCGGATTTGTTAGTGTTTTAAGACTGCTTCCATAAGAAGATTTAACCTCTCGTTTTAAAGGATTGTCTTTTCTTATTGTTGTTTTAACCTCCACGTTTTTTTCATTTTATGGATTATTTATTGACTCTTTGAATGAACTGCACTATTTATTTGAACACTTGTTTTGTTGGTTTTTAAATAAAAGCACTGTTTGCACTTTTTACCTTCCCCTTGCTAAGATGCTCAATTATTGCCTTCACTGACTAGCTCTCTCGGTTTCATTATCGACGGTGTTGGGTTCAAGGGTTCCCAAACAAACATGGGAGTGTGGAGCCAGAACCCACATCGTCACAGGAACATGAATTTCCATAACTAATAGAGTGACACTGTGTGTAGATATAGATTCCTTTAGGATGGTGTAAGCTTTCAGTAGAGCCCTCATTGATATATGTGGGTTGAAGCACTCAAAAGTTATTACACTTTTTCCATATGTTCCAAAATGTGGATAATGGTCCCTCTAAAAAGCCCCTGGGCATGCCCACATAAAAACTGGTGTAAAAAATGTCATTTTTACAGGTATTCTTTTCAAATTTGAAATTTGAGTAGTCAACAAGTTATTCTGTTGGTACATAGTGTGTTTCTGTCCCCACCTACCTACTGCAGCTTTATTTTCCTTTATTTTCATAAAAAAACTTAGGCGAGAACAAAAAAATTCGTTTTTTTTGTGAGTTCTAATGTGCATAACTTTTGATCAGTCACACCTACAGTGATTCTGACTACTAACGGTGAAACTAGAGAATGTGACCTTTACAAAGAGACCAAACATGTGTTTATACTCCAGATAGTGCAATAACAGCAATGATTCTAATTTGGAGAGGTCGAATTACAAGCGATTTAGCAAAAATGACCCCGAATGATAAGGGGTTTTAACACCAATGGCTAATTATATGGGGCCTGGACTCTGGCACATTATATGGGGGGCCTGGACTCTGCCACATTATAGGGGGGCTATTGAACTCTGGCACATTATAGGGGGGACTATGACTCCTAGCACAATGTAGGGGGGAGCTATGGCTACTAGCATATTGTGGGGCTCCTATTGGCTACTGGCATATTATAGGGGGGCCTGTGGCTACTGGCACATTATATGGGGGGGCTTATTGGCCCAGTAATGGTGGTGATCTATGATTTTTAGCGGTACAGTGGTATTGCGGCAGAAACGCCGAACAATTTTCACACAGGTTGCAGGTAAAGGAAGGGGAAGTGGGCATAGCAAATTTTGGTATGGGGCCCTGTGATTTCTACTTACGTTGCTGTTTTCAACCCCCTGGTAGGCCAACCATGGATAAAGGCAAGAAGAGAAAAATTTCTGAAGAAAACAGAGTGTTTAATGATACGTGGACAGAATCATTTGCATTCTCTACGGACGAGACTGGTTTACCAGTATGCTTAATATGTGGTGAGAAATTAGCAAACCACAAAAAGTCCAATGTTGCAAGACATTTCCAGAATAAACACACAGCCTTTGCTGAAAAATATCCAGATGGAGATGAGAGACGAAAAGCTGTTGCAGAACTTATCAGGAAGGTTAATATGAGCAAAAATAATTTGAAGAAGTGGGTGAAGTCTGCAAATACCACAACATATGCTAGTTTTGTGGCCGCTCAGGAAATAGTCAAGCACGGGAAGCCCTTCACCGATGGAGAGTATATAAAAGAAGCATTCATTAATATTTCGGAACATCTATACATGGACGTCAAAAACAAAAATGAAATTATGCAGAAAATCAAAAACATGCCACTCTCTGCGAAGACTGTCAAAGACAGAACCCTAAAAATGGCAGAAAACATTAGCAAACAGCAAATTCAAGACATTAATTCAGTTATGGCATACTCCATTGCCTGTGATGAATCCAAAGATATTGGTGATATTGAACAAATAGCGCTGTTCTGCCGATATGTGAACTCTTTTGGGCCACAGGAAGAACTGATTGAGCTGATACCACTAAAAAACCAAACAAGGGGTGAGGATATCTGTAAGGCTGTCCTGGACTTTTTAACTGCTAAAAAAATAAACACTAACCACCTGGTCTCAGTAGCTACTGATGGGGCACCGAGCATGAGAGGAGCACAGAAGGGCTTTGTGGCTCTACTGCAGAAGGCGTTGGGTAGAAGGCTGCTGTCATTTCATTGCATCCTGCACCAAGAGGCATTGTGTGCTCAAACATTTCCGCCGGAATGCACAAAAGTGATGGATGTGGTCATTCAGATTGTAAATAAGATAATGGCAAAGGGTTTAAACCACCGCCAGTTTCGTTTGTTATTGGATGAGGTTGAAAGCAAATATTCTGACCTCCTGCTCCACAACAAGGTCCAGTGGCTGTCCAGAGGCGAGGTGCTAAAACGCTTTGTCACATGTTTGGAAGAAGTAAAAACCTTCCTGGACAGCAAAGAGCTCACCTTTGCTGAGCTGGAACAGCCAGAGTGGCTGGAAAAATTACATTTTATGGTAGACATGACAGCACATCTAAACACGCTAAATACAACCCTTCAGGGGAAAGGAGGCACAGCCCTGCATATGCTGGAGGAGGTTTTGGCATTCGAGCGCAAGTTGACAGTGTTTGTCAAAGATTTACAGAGAGGCACACTGTCTCACTTTCCCTCTTTGAGAGAGTTCAAACAAAGTCATGATACAATCAATTTGGAATATTTCAAGTCTGCAATCACCGCAATGCAAAGTTCATTTGGGAAACGATTCTGTGAGTTTATCCTTCCCTGTCACTCCCCTGGAGATCGATCCATCCCTATTGAATATGACTGCATTTACAGGTGTAAGTCAACCTGATCTTGAGATGGAATTGGCCGATATAGCCGACAAAGATCTATGGGTGTCCAAGTTCAAATACTTGACCGCTACTCTTGAGGATGTTGCCCGTCAGAAGGCCATTCTGGCTCAGAATCATAAATGGACTGATATTGAAAACCTTCCCAAACAGGACAAACTTGTATTCGAAACATGGAATGCCATCCCCATGAAAAAGTATGCATTTGGAGTGCTGTCGATCTTCGGCTCCACATATGTATGTGAGCAGGTCTTCTCCAACATGAACTATATTAAAAACAAACATCGATCACGCCTCACAGATGACAGCTTGCAAGCCTGTGTGAAAATGAAGGTGACGTCTTACAGCCCTGATGTGCAGACACTGTGCACTGAGGTTCAGGAGCAAAAATCCCATTAACCAGGTAAATTAAATATTTTAATTAGCTATTAATGTGCAAAAATATATTTTACATTGTTAAGTGAAAAAGTCCTTTTTTTCTTCAGATTGACAGCTAACTGTATGATCCTGTATATAGCATTAAGGTAAGAAACAATATATGCAGTGTTAGATTTGTTTTATAATGGTTTTGCGGCTCCAAGTTTTTTTTTCTTTTCGAAAACGGGTCCAAGTGGCTCTTTATGTCTTAAAGGTTGCAGACCCCTGGTATAATTCCTTCTGATCATTACAGTAACAGACAGAAAAACTATTCAAATGGCTATTGTGTCTCTGTGAAACAGAAAAGTTGGAGATTTGACATGCTGTAAACTCTGGGGAGGTAAAGAAGGATTCCATTTTTTTTAAATTAATTTTATTGTAATCATTCCATACAAATCAATCAATTTTTACAAAAAGTAGGATTGAGAATAAGTCGACCCCCTCCCCTGAGAGAGAGAGCATGGCCAATGGGGTAAAATTTGTGGTGCTTGTAAACAAAAATTGATGAGTTTGATAAGCAATAGAGAAGAAAAAGAAATGAGGAAATAATTGCTTTCTCTGTGCTTTAAAAGCTTATTCTAAAATATTATTGATTAGATCCTGCCATGTTTTGAAAAAATCTGTACAGATCCTCGAAGTATTTGATTTTTTCCAATTTCAAATAGTATAAAACATAAGAGGAAAGTTAGGATTCTTCCAGTTTAGCAAAATAAGCCTGCGTGCCAAAAGTGTAGTGGATGCAATCACAGTTTGTTTGTCCTCCTCCACTTTAAGCCCATCTGGAAGAACCCCAAATACAGCTGTTAATGGGTTAGGAGGGATTGTGACACCAAGGCTGTCTGAAAGGTAATTAAAAATTTTGGTCCAGAATGATGTTAATTTGGTGCAGGACCAAAACATGTGACCCAGTGAGGCTGGGACTTCAATGCAGCGTTTGCAGGTTGGATCCTGCCCTGGAAACATTTTGGAGAGTTTTAGGTGAGAAACATGTGCTCGATATATAATTTTGAGTTGAATAATTGTATGATAGATAGATAGATAGATAAGAACTTTATTTATCCCGAGGGAAATTCTTTTGTCATATACATGCTCAGTGCAACAAGAGGAATGAAGATAAGGTAATAAAGAGTTAAGAAGATCAGTAGTAATAGTGCAAACAGAATAACTAAATAAACAGAATAACAACATAACTCTCAACAAAATATCAAATAACTATAACTATAACTAATAGTTTGTATTATAACTATATAACTCCTTTTATGCAAAGCAACAAACAACTATAACAAAAAACTATAACAGATATAATAAATTACAGATTATTAGTGCAAGTGGTGCATGTGATGATGGGAAGGATCACCTACAGAATGAGGAAGAATTATACAGTCTTACAGGTAGAAAAGATTTCCTGTGGCGTTCGGTTCTACACTTGGAGGCAATGAGTCTTTTGCTATGCGTGCTCCGATGACCCATCAAGGAGGCATGCATGGGGTGAGAGGGGTTGTCCATGATACCGAGAATCTTATTCAGCATTCTCCTCTCAGACACCTCCGCCAGGTTCTCCAGTCTGACACCCAGAACAGAACCAGCCTTTTTAATCAGTTTTTTCAGCCTGTTGACCTCGGCTGTCTTCAGCCCACTGCCCCAACACACAGCTGCAAAAAACACCACACTCTCTACCACAGAGTGATAGAACATAGTCAGCATCTTCCTACAGACATTGAAAGACCTGAGCCTCCTCAATAGGTAAAGTCGGCTCTGCCCTTTCTTGAAAACCGTGTTGGTGTTCTTGGACCAGTCCAGTTTACAGTCAATGTGTACCCCCAGGTACCTGTAGTCCTCAACCACCTCAACATCAGTTCCTCTGATGGTGACAGGGTGGGAAAAGGAGCCTGTTTTCTAAAGTCCACAACCAGTTCCTT
Organism: Polypterus senegalus; assembly: GCF_016835505.1. Taxonomy (NCBI): domain Eukaryota; kingdom Metazoa; phylum Chordata; class Cladistia; order Polypteriformes; family Polypteridae; genus Polypterus; species Polypterus senegalus. Next base: position 111,379,244 of record NC_053162.1, on the reverse strand, counting down.
TGTCTTTGTGATGTTTATCTGTAAAAAATTTAGCTCACACCACTCCACAAAGCTGTCCACCACCCTCCTGTATTCATCCTCCTGTCCTTCCCTGATACAGACCACAATGGCAGAGTCATCAGAGAATTTCTGCAGATGACATGACTGAGACCTGTACCTGAAGTCAGGCGTATAGAGGGTGAAGAGGAAGGGTGATAGGACAGTTCCCTGCGGCGCCCCCGTGCTGCTCAGGATGCTATCTGAGCAGCAGCTCTTCAGCCGGACATGCTGTGGTCGATTGGTTAAATAGTCCGTAATCCAGGCTACCAATGGGGCGTCCACCTGCATTTCCGTAAGCTTATTTCCCAGCAGTGATGGTCTGATTGTGTTAAAAGCACTGGAGAAGTCAAAAAACTGACCCTCACAGTGTTCCCAGCAATGTCCAAATGAGAATAAGCCTGGTTCAGCAGATAGATGATGGCGTCCTCCACACCGATACGGGGCCGATAAGCAAACTGAAGGGGGTCCAGCCAAGGTTCTACCAGCAGACGCATATGTTTCAGGAGAAGTCTCTCCAGCACTTTCATAACGTATGAAGTCAGAGCTACTGGCCTGTAGTCGCTGGGGGTCAACGGGTGGTTCTTTTTGGGGACTGTAACCAGACAGGATGTTTTTCAGAGTGACGGGACCCTCTGCAGTTTCAGACTCTTGTTAAAGATCAGATGTAGAACTCCACACAGCTGGTCAGCACAGCACCTGAGCATCCTGGGACTGATGCCATCAGGACCTGCAGCTTTACTGGGATGAAGTCTACACAGTTCCCTTCTAATGTCATCAGCTGAGAGAGACGGAGAGAGACAAGCTGTGCGGGCAGGAGAGGAGGGAGGAGAATGGAGAAATTGAGAAGAGCTGAGTGTGGGGGGAGGAGACGTAGGGGAGTCAAACCTATTAAAGTGCCGATTTAGATTGTTTGCATATTCCACATCTCCATCCATCCCAACACCTCTCTTTTGTTTCAAGCCAGTAATGGCCCTCATTCCATTCCACACCTCTCTGGGATTGTTTTCTTGGAGTTTGCTTTCCAGCTTCCTCATGTAACAGTCTTTCCCCTCTGCAATCTTAGATTTCAGCTCCCTCTGTACCAGTCTCAACTCCTCTTTGTTACCGTTTCTGCTTTGCGCATATGGAGCTCGAGTGAATTCTATGCATTGCTATTTTCCACTCCTTTTCTGATATATTGATTAAGAGATCTTTTTTTCCAGTGTCCTCTTGGATCTTTGAAAGGCAGGAACTGTAAAATAATTTTGTATATTGCAGAGATGAATGTATCTAAGTCCTTGAAATCAAGCAATATTTTTCCAGCATGGACGAGGGTGCAAGATGAGGAAAATCGGGCAGGTTCTGTTTAACAAAGTTCCTGATTTGAAGATAGTGAAAGAAATGTGTAGCTGGAATGTTAAATTTGGAATGTCATTGTTCATAGGATGCAAAGATGTTGTCTATATAAAGATCTCTAAGCAAGTTAATCCCAATTTTTTTCCAGATATTAAAAACTGCATATGTTTGCGAAGGTTGAAAGATGTGATTCTCTTGCAGAGGTGCCACAGATAAAAGCTTCTCCATCTTAAAATGCTTTCAACATTGGTTCCATATTCTGAGTGAGTGAAGCACAATTGGGTTATCAGTATATTGCCGATACCTTGCATTTATTGGGGCACAAAGCAGGGAATATAAATAAGTACTGCAGGATTTTACTTCTATTGCGGCCCAGGTCTGTGTATGTTCATCTATTTGTGTCCAGGATTTTATAGCTTGTATGTTTGCTGCCCAGTAATAATACTGAAAGTTAGGTAGAGCCATGCCACTTTCTGCCTTTGGTCTTTGTAGGGTCGCTCTTTGGATACGTGGATGTTTTGAGTTCCAAATAAATTAGGTTATTGTTGAATCTAATTGCTTAAAAATTATTTATTGATATATATTGGAATGTTTTGAAATAAAAAAAGAAGTTTAGGAAGAATATTCATCTTAACAATGTTAATTCTTCCAGCTAGAGTGAGATGAAGGGTTGATCATCTATACAAGTCTTCCTAAATTTTTTCCATGCAGATGGCAAAATTTTGTTGATAAAGAGCATTATGTTTACTTGTGATGTTTACTCCTAGGTATTTAAACTGCTCTGCAATGATAAAAGGTAGTGTCTAATCTAATATTATATACTTGAGAATTCACTGGAAAGAGTACACTTTTATTCAGATTAATTCTGAGACCAGAGATCTTTTGAAATTCTGTAAGTGCTGTTAAAACTGCAGGCACAGAATTTTGTGGGTCTGATACAGTGGTGTGAAAAACTATTTGCCCCCTTCCTGATTTCTGAAGTCCTGACCTGAATCCAATTGAGATGCTATGGCATGACTTTAAAAAGGCGGTTCATGCTAGAAAACCCTCAAATAAAGCTGAATTACAACAATTCTGCAAAGATGAGTGGGCCAAAATTCCTACAGAGCACTGTAAAAGACTCATTGCAAGTTATCACAAATGCTTGATTGCAGTTATTGCTGCTAAGGGTGGCCCAACCAGTTATTAGGTTCAGGGGGCAATTACTTTTTCACAAAGGGCCATGTAGGTTTGGATTTTTTTTTCTCCCTAAATAATAAAAACCATCATTTAAAAACTGCATTTTGTGTTTACTTGTGTTATATTTGATTTGGTTAAATGTGTTTGATGATCAGAAACATTTTGTGTGACAAACATGCAAAAGAATAAGAAATCATCCACCCATCCATTTTCTAACCCGCTGAATCCGAATAGGGTCACGGGGGTCCGCTGGAGCCAATCCCAGCCAACACAGGGCACAAGGCAGGAACCAATCCTGGGCAGTGTGCCAACCCACCGCAGGACACACACAAACACACCCACACACCAAGCACACACTTTAGGGCCAATTTAGAATCGCCAATCCACCTAACCTGCATGTCTTTGGATTGTGGGAGGAAACAGGAGCGCTCGGAGGAAACCCACGCAGACACGGGGAGAATATGCAAACTCCACGCAGGGAGGACCTGGGAAGCAAACCCGGGTCTCCTAACTGCGAGGCAGCGGTGCTACCACTGCGCCACCGTGCCGCCCAATAAGAAATCAGGAAGGGGGCAAATAGTTTTTTTACACCACTGTACAGTATATACAGTACCATATCATCTGCATATAGAGAAATTTTCTATTCCAGTCCTTCTCTGATAATCCCCTTTTTCTGATCAGCATTTCGACAGTGAACCGCCAGTGGTTCAATGGCGATTGCAAATAGCAGCGGTGACAAGGGGCATCCCTGTCTGGTACCTCGTTCTAGTTTAAAGTAGTCTGAACAAATGTTGTTGATACAAACTGAAGCTTCTGGATTGGTATACAGTAGTTTCATCCATGCACAAATGTTCAGGCCAAACCCAAATTTCTCTAATGCAGTGAATCATTCAATCATGTCAAATGCTTTTTCGGCATCCAATATATGATAATAATATTTCTGGGGTGTTTGACTTTGTTGGTGAGTATATTACATTAAACAGGCGTCGAAGATTGGAAGATAAGTATTGACCCTTGATAAATCCAGTTTGATCTTGTGATATTACAATACAATACAATACAGTTTATTTTTGTATAGCCCAAAATCACACAGGAAGTGCCGCAATGGGCTTTAACAGGCCCTGCCTTTTGACAGCCCCCCAGCCTTGACTCTCTGAGAAGACAAGGAAAAACTCCCAATAAAAACCTTGTAGGGAAAAATGGAAGAAACCTCGGGAAAGGCAGTTCAAAGAGAGACCCCTTTCCAGGTAGGTTGGGCGTGCAGTGGGGGTCAATACAATACAATATACACAACAGAACAATTCCTTAAGACAGCATAATAATAAAAATTTTAGAAGTACGGTTTAACAGTAGATGATATGACATAATTAGGTTTGGATATTTTTAGAGTCCTGGAGACCTCATCCATCTAGCTGCCTCCCCATTTGGCCATGCCACGGCTGAAACGTTGCTCCGATGAAAGGACCCCTCTTTCCCATGATTCCTGTGATCCTCCATTGGGGATGACTTTACCATAGGCAGGCAAACAACCAAAGGGAGCACTTTCTCCATCCTTCTAGCTATGATTTTTGAGAGTATCTTAACATCATTATTCAGAAGTGAAATTTGTCTGTATGATGCACACTGTAATAAGTCCTTATTTTTTTTAGGAAAGACGGTGATTAATGCTTGGCGAAAAGTTTGAGGAAGAGTTTGATTGTATCTAGCTTCTGTAAATGTTGCTAATAGGAGGGGAGCTAGCTGAGCGGAGAATTTGTTATAAAATTCATCAGGGCCTGCTGCATTCCCACATTGAAGTGACTTTATAGCATCTAGTAATTCTGATAGCGCCAGAGGTTTATCCATTCCATTCCATTTTTTTTAACAGCTATGCCAGAGTTAACAATATTCTGACTGCCTTTGAATTTGCTGGTTGCTTTTACCATGGCTGTTCAGAAAGCTATGATTTAAACAGTGCCTATCCTTTAACCGGCCTGACTTATACAGTTATGTACCAAAAGTTTGTGAAAATTGGAAATATTTTGAACCAAATTTAATCTCGATTTGTGCATGATATGGGACCATGAATGGGATGAAAAAACACAACCTCAGGCTACAAGATTTCTTAAAACATTGTGATTTCCCTCAACATATAAAGCCGAGGGATTCATGTTTGGCGGCTGTACCACAAGACCAGGAGCGGTGAACAGATTCACTATTATGATTTTACTAGTTTGTATCCGTTTATTAATAAAACAGAAATGTACCCGATTGGTCATCCCACCATAATTTTTCAGAAATTTGGTGATCTTAGTTAGTATTTTGGTTTGATTAAAACCACCGTACAACCTCCATGTGGTCTCAATTTTCCAGTCCTGCTTTTCAGGTTTTGCAGGAAATTAATGTTTACCCACTGAACTGAGGATGAGAGAGCTTTAATCAGTACTTGGTGTAGTGTGGAAATAGCAAAGGTTAAAGGTTATAAAGCATCAAAAGTACATAAATTTGGTGTTACCCCAAACGTACTTCTGAGCTGTTCTCGGACTATATCAAGCTTCATCTTAATAAGCTTCATTGCAAATAAGAGGTGTCGGGTTATCCTAATTGGTGCACGGATGAAGTTTCCCGCGATCGGTATATTATAGAATATTATTAGAACTAAAGCTTACAAATGGATCGTGATAACATCGCCGTAAATCCAGTTAAGTGACAGATTTCAAAGTTGTTTTTAAATTCTCTTTGGGATAAATTTGGGCAGAAGCCTCTCTATCTCACTACTATCTCACTACTCTCAAAGACAGAGAGGATTTCTTGCAATATATTTTCTCCAAATAGTACAATGTTTCTTATTTTGAATTTATTGGCAATGAGATTGCTCAAATACGGTGGAAGTACACAGATGAAAAGTACACCCTATCTGGTAGCGTTAATGCTATGTTATTGCTGCTTTCACAACTGCCTTTGCCCGGTTAAGAGTTGTACAATTTACTGGACAGATTGGGGGAAAAGGGTGTTGAACCACGACACCAACTCGGTTATTTTTACTTCTCAGCCTCGCCAGTACAATCCTCCTCTGGGTGACTATTTAAGAGAGCTCACCAGTGAATAAAATCCTGCTGATTATATTACAGAATTTGCCTGAGGATGTCCAAAGACGAACGGGTATAAAACAGAGCAAGGCAAAACATGTATGAAGGTAAAAGGCATTACCATTAACCACAAAACCGGTAAAATTGTAAACCTTGTAAAATTATGAACACTAACCAAACTAGTTCAGAATTTTGTGACGTCTCAAGCTTCTCCTCAAGAGCTACTGGTTCATAGTAATCAGATCAGTAGAATTAAAAAATACTTCTCTTTAGAAAACAGAGCACTCAGATAGAAATTCACAGTATTGTATAGCAAGAGGATTCTCCTAAAAGACTAAACTACATGGCTGTATGGATATTAAAAGAGATTTTGATACACTCCTTCACTAAAAGTATCTTGGGTTTCTCCTTTTCTGGTAAATCCCATTATGTCTCATCCTTTTCAAAATATAATTTGGTTTTGTTGTTGCTGGCAGAAAATGTTCGATGACCTATCGGCTAAATTGCAGCAGTTAAAATTTATTGAGGAGCACCCAAAGTCTTTATGTGACGATTAACTTCTCCCTCCTGAGAAAATAAATTTGGTCATTACAGATAATCTGATGGAATCGGCTAGTGACAGCCAGGAAAATTACCTTATGATTGTCACTTAGTGGATCTGAACGCTCACACCCCCGATGAACTGCAATTAAGAACCGGTCTTTTTCCGCCCGATTGGCTGGTCATGTACACCATGACCTGAGTACATGACCAGTGTACAAAAAACTGCAAATTTTGGATGTGGTTAAAAAAAATGCCTATTTGTATAGTTTAAAACCTAAATATGCCTCAAAACACTTTCATTTAATTTCAAACTAGGTAATACATTACCTATAAAAAAAGAATGTGAATATGTATACTGTATACTGTACTTTTATGTCTCCCGCAGTGTTAGAATGTAAAATACTGATGTAGTGTAATTCATGCAAGCGCGTTTTCATTGCCAGAAGCCTTTGAAGGTGCAGGGTGTTTCGGCAGCATCTTGGGGCTTTTACCCTTAAACTGCCACATACTTGGGGGATAATGCATCCCTAGACACCAAATACTTTTTTGCTGCACTTTAAGTAAAGTCACAATTCACAAAGAAAAAGTGAAATTTTAATTGAACACATTTTTTTTTCATGCGAAGAGAATCACAATTACTGCAACACTGATCATTTTACACACTGCTAATGAACTCTAAAAACTATTTTAAAAACTACTGGAACAATATGTAAAAGGTGCAACTGACGCCATGGATGAAATTCAGTAAATCACCGAGCCAACTGCACTTTAACTGCACTTAAGCACACAGAGGTAAGTGCTGATGTTGGCAGAGCAGCTGCTCAATCCCAGAGACAGTGAGGCTGCAGTGCTGCAGGGTGTCACACTTGGGTCACAGAATTGCACAGAAACACAGGAGATTGCAGAGACAGGAACTTTATTCAAACACTTCAAACAAACATGTCTCTTTCAGAAGTAAAATGAGCTTAGTATGCAGTTAGTTCTCGATTAAAGAATAGACAAACATCATAGGGGAGCCCAACAGGAGCGGGACCCCCAACAGGAGCAGAGGATGTCTGGGGGAGGAGAGAGAAACAAAGCAATCAGTCAAAAAGGACAGGTGCAGTTCAGGCTTTTAAGTATGCGTAGTGTCGCGTGAGAAGCATATCACGTGACAAGTAAGCCCAGCAAGTAAGGGAGCAATGTGAAAGTAGTCTATCAGCATTTTTTAAGAGGGGTTTTTTGAGGAGCGTCCATGTCTCTACCCACCCATGGAGAGCACGCCGGAAGGGGCGTGGATTCACTAAGGCGCCCACAAGTAAGACGCCCATGGCGCATGCAGGAAGGAGCCATGCTCACCAATTCTAAGACCATTGGATACGACAACAACTCGCAGTACCACACCCACCAACTCGGATGCGATGACACAGAAAAAACGGCGTCATTTATGTTCGTCTGTCGTAGAGTCCATATGCACCACTGAGCCACGTTGACTGTTCATAGAGGCATGTTTCTCGCGGAAGTGAATCGCTATATGCAGTGTGTAAAACAGTTTGCGAGGGGTATCCCATGGGATCCTTAAAACAATCCTTTAAAACTGAGGTTAAAACACAATGAAGGAAGCAGTCTTTAAAAATCAATAAGCCCTGTGCCTCTATTTCATTACCGTCTCACCTGCTTGACCAATGCAGGCCCTGCAACAGTCGAGACGCTCTCTCAGCAGCTGACCTTCTCTGTGCCTGACCGGTTCACACAGAGGCAGCACGAGAGAAAACCGCGCACACACACAGGCAGCTGGTGGGCGGGTCTCCGTGAGTTTCTCTTGCGAGCGGAAACATGACCAGGCGGTGTGTATGCTTCGAGAACGAGGGTGGATGCGGCAGGACTATCTAAGAAGAGGCATGTTTGTCACGGATGTAAATCGCTGTATGCGGCGTGTAAAACAGTTTGTTTGTCACGGATTTGAATCGCTGTATGCAGCGTGTAAAACAGTTTCCGAGGGGTTTCCCATGGTCTTACAGTTGGTGGGCGGGTCTCTGTCAGTTGCTCTTGACCAGGCAGTGTGTATGCTTCGAGTGCGAGGGTGGATGCGACAGGACCATCTAGGAAAAATCATGTTGCAGATGTGAATTGCTGTATGCAGTGTGTAAAACAGTTTGTTTGTCGCAGATGTGAATCGCTGTATGCGGCGTGTAGAACAGTTTGTCACGAATGTGAATCGCTGTATGCAGCGTGTAAAACGCTGTATTGTATGTTGCCCTCTCCAGAGTTGCATCTTTTCATTCACCTACAGTCGTATCCTCAAAACCAACCCCATCTGGACAACTGTGTCTTTTAGGAAGTGTTTTTCCCCACAATATCAATATTTGTTACGGGCTCTGCATCTGCACACCCTGTTAACATTAGATACTGACCTTTACTCAAACTTCTCAATTGATATTTTTCTTAAATAGATAGATAGATAGATAGATAGATAGATAGATACTTTATTAATCCCAAGGGGAAATTCACATAATCCAGCAGCAGTATACTGATACAAAGAAACAATATTAAATTAAATAGTAATAAAAATGAAAAGAATTAAAATAAAATTAATGTTCGCATTTACTCCCCCGGGTGGAATTAAAGAGTCGCATAGTGTGGGGGAGGAACGATCTCCTCAGTCTGTCAGTGGAGCAGGACAGTGACAAAAGTCTGTCACTGAAGCTACTCCTCTGTCTGGAGATGACACTGTTAAGTGGATGCAGTGGATTCTTCATGATTGACAGATCATGAATCTTTTTATTTTTTTTTATTTTTCTTTTTATTTTTTTTAAATCTTTTACACATTTTACATTTTTACAATGTATACTCATCTTATTTGGATTAGTTTAGTTTTATATCTCTAATTGCTATACTGTAGATTCCAGAATATAAGCCGAAAATTTCGTCCTAGATTTTTGGCTTGGAGTTTGGGGGTTGGCTTATACAACGAGTATCGTTTCAGATTCAAGATTTCCAGTGTAATGCCGGTTTTGCAGATGAATGCGGAAGTAATTAATGATGAAACCACAGCGCCATCTTTCAGATGAAGAAGTAACTTTGCATGCCGGTACTTTAAATTAAATAAAGAATTTATTTAATTTTATTAATGTTGATTTTATTAATAAAATTTATAATAAATTATCGGGAAGTTTAAAATAAAATACCGTTGTTTTGATTTACGACCAACATCTTGCGTTACGACCCGAATGCAGTCACGTGTATCCACTTACACGATTGTAAACAAACAACCGAGAGCGTTAGTAAGCGTCAGTCGGAGCCCAGATACATGTGTTTATGGATGTAATTTCGGTCATTGCAGTGATTTACCTATATATATAAAATTCACTAAGACCATGCAAGCAAAACACATAATTGCTAAGGAAGGAAGAGTAGGTAATGAAGGTAAAGAAAGCGATCACAATCGAAACAAAGATGGAAATTGTGTGGAAATATGAGAGTGCTGTTCGTGTGACCGATCTCGCCAATATGTACAGCATGTCAAAATCCACCATCTCGAAAATTTTACAAAGAAAAGATTTGCATAAGGAGGCTACTTCTAAACAATAACCACCTTCCGTTTCATTCTCCTCCTCCTCCCTTCCTGCAGCCCAAAAATGTCAAATTAAATGGTGAGTACAGTATGAAATTGTTGTTTCTAGAATAGAATGCCTTTTATTGTCACTATACACATGTACAATGAGATTAAAAGCAGCTCCTTCAGTTCAGACATATGTGTAGAACACAACAAGTAAATAAACAAATAAACAAATGGTGCGAAAAGATGCAAAGAAGTTGCAAAAAAAAAGTTCTGTATAGGGCTTGTATAGTTGTTTCTTTAGCCTTAGCATAACGCCGGATCTGCAGCCCCGCTTCTGCTTCCTTTCTCTTCTCCGTCTGTGTCGTCTCCTAGACCCGACAACAATCCACGGAGAGCCCGCTGGTCTTGTCATATTGTCGGGGATGTTGTGCGTGTGATGAAAAACACTCGAAACAGATGTCTGACTCTGGACACCGATGTCTATAAGGTTCTGATGGGTGTAGCGGATGTTCGCCAAACCGATCGTGCACAAACAAACAAAAAAAAAAAAAGTACAAATACAACAAAAAAGTGCACTGAAAAGGAGAGCCCTGAGCCGCTGCGGCCATGTGTGCTGCCATGCTCCTAGCTTAATCTAGCCTACTTCTGGTAGGCTGGGCACTTTTTATAACTTTTTGGTTAGTATATTAGAATAATTATTGGTATTTTGATAAATTATGCACATTATACAACCCTTTTTTATTATGAAAAGGTTAAGTAAGTCTTGCAGTGGGAGGTTCGGAACGCATTATGGGTATTTCCATTATTTCTTTTGGGACTTGACTTACAACCAACTTGAGTTACAACCAGCCCTCGCGAATTAATTAAGTTCGTAAGTCAAGGGTCCACTGTATTGCAATCAAATCAAATTAATCAAATTTATAACGATTCTCTGGAAATTCACCCGCCGATGTACCGTTTTTGCTTATATAGTTTCAACACAAAGGTTTCATTTTACCAAACTTCTCCGCAATCACTTTCTGGTTTCCATCAAAAATGGCAGCAGTCTCAAATTCTTGCCGATAAACATGATAAATATACCTGAACAGACACTTTTAAGGAAATGTAGAAAATTTGCTTGGAGAAGGGGATCGGCTTAAATACCAGTCATCAGCAAATACATGTAATTTAGTAGGTAGAAAAGAGGGTTGGCTTATATACTGAGTCGGCTTATATTCCGAGATCTACATACCTCCTAACAGCAACAATGTCTTGATTGAAAATCTCTCTATGTGTTTCCATAAAAAGATGCTCAAGTACAAAATCCCTCTCACACTCATTATTGGCTTAATTACTTTATTTTGACTCTCTTTACCCACTACTTGGGATCCAGAGCTCATTTACATTCACACTTGTCTCCGATCCTATGGCTTATTTTACTACCACGGAAAAATAGCAGAGCTAATGCTTTCACTCACTCAATCATTTCCTATTCGAGGATGGGGAATTTAAAATATATGTGTGTGCCTACACTCCACCTAGGTGCTGTTGTAATTTTAGTGTTATTAACTTAAAGCCATACACCATCAGTTCATGCTCACTAACAGGGCTACACTGGAACTTGATTATACCAAATTATATTTTATTCAAGCCTATAAGACAGTATTTGTATACTCTACCTTACCCTACATGCAAAGTTTATATTTACTGTACATCTGTGCAGAACCTACATTCAATTAATCACCATTTCCTGTGCATACTCCATAACCCTTATTCAATCCTATGCTCACTCATCTATTTTTTAAAGTTACTATACTAACCCTATTCTTGCCTACGGTTCCCTGTGCTTTCCCTGCACTAGTCTGTCAGTTATTTTAATACCACCTTTCCCTCACACTAGCTCATTCACACTTTACACTCATTCTGTCCCTAAACTAGTCTTCTCTGAGCTTATACTGTTTATTAAATAAGCCCTTGACTAAGTTATTCTTGCCCTGTATCTTTTCATTCATCCCACCTGACCTCCCCTCCAGACTGTCTTACTAATGATGGAATGAGAGCGAATCCTACAGAAATTTCTCCTGCGTTAAAAACCAAGAGGACAGAGGTGCCTCCTGTACCAGCCAGCTCAAGCACAATTCACTGGGAAGGTGATCTGGATGCCCATCTGATACTTTCCCTCAGGATTGATCCAGGATTAACTCCTTTGCGCAGCCACCTGCATCTATAGCCTGCAAGGTCCCGAAACCTGGCGACTCCTTGCGCAGCCTCCTGCACTGAACCAGTTAGCACAATGGCTTAGGCACAGCACCTCCTTGTATAACCTCCTGCTAGCCCAAGCACTACCGTGAAAAAAGTAACCCTGACACAATAAGAGCGATATTCCAGGAATTTTTTGTCTATAGTCTGGACTCTACTGTCATCACAATTGGTCTTTGACTGACCAATTCAGCCCTCTGCCTCATCAGGGTAGCATCTGAATGCAGAATGTAGTATCTGACAGCAGTATCTGTCAGTCCCTTAAGCTCGAGCTTTCTAAGACATACACACGCACATTCAGTCAATCACGTGATCTCACAGCACACAGTGCAAATCAGCGCAGCCGGCTTTACCTCAATTCTGCATTCCCGTCTCTTTCTCCATTCTATACTGTTCTTTTTAGTTTGGCCACTTCTCTGTTGGAGTGTTGAAATCTCTGTGGAACCAACACAAAAAATCAGAGAAAAACAATCTACCTTTTTTAGGTGGTCACCCTCTGTGTGTGTTCCCAGACCCTGGTCCCAACCTTCGGATGAGCATTTGGTCTTTTTCTATTACCACAAAATCTGTTGAAGCAGGCTGACATGGCAAGGATGCCCTCAATCCCAATGAAGACACTCGGAGACTCAGAACTGACAGCAGAATTAAGCTTTATTCGCTCTCATTCCATCATCAGCACATACAGACTCACTTAAGATGGAACAATGAACCCCCAGCAATGGGCACCCTTTACTTTTATTACAATTCTTATCATTTAAGCCATTATTCTTCTTCATTTGACTTCTACCACATAATTTCTGTAGTCTTGCCTCTAATTGATGCCACCAGTAATTCTTAGTTAAGGAGGTGTCAAACACTGCTCTGTTTATCTTATCTGTTTGATAAGGACCTTTCTTGCTTGCTACTATAATTTACTGCTAAAGAGTTCACATTCTTTCTCTAAGTGTGGGGCCCATCTTTCTCCAGCTCTCCTGCACGTATAACCTTTGGCTTAATAAACTATTGGTGGTTTCTAACTCATAACTCTTACATCTTAATGCTTAATAAAATATAGTGTCTAGTTTTCTCATGTTCTTATGATACTTTTCTAATACACAGAGATTACAAATTTTAAGAATACAATTAACTATATTTTCTCAAATATAAAATGCAATCATCATCTGCTGTGAGGTTTGCAGGTGATATGCAGTTGTGTTTTTGTTCTGTATTTACCATTAGGAGGGAAACATTTATCACCAAGTTGGTAAAAACAAGGTGTTTTTGCATCCTCGTCATCATTGGATAGAATGAAGAAGTGCACTGGGAAGGTCTTCTTGATCAAGTTTGGTGGTAGAAGCCCTATTAGATCAACTTGGTTGATCATTCTCGGTTCTGTCACTGCTGTTGATTGAAGATATCACTCTACCATCGGTTTTTGATGGCATGCAAAATATTTTTTTGCATGACTCCATACATCCCAATGAAACGTTGGCAACTGAACCATTCTACATTCTTCAAGAGTGTCTTCGTTTTCCCTAGATATCAAAAACAGTACTGTCATGATATAATTTTGCAACCTCAGAAACATATGCTTCAGGGGCAACCAACTGTAATTTGTCAGTCCAGAGTTTAGATAGTATGGGTTGGTCTTGTTCGTTACAGGAGATGGACGTCTGAAGCGCAGCTCCGTTAGCAGTGGTTTTGTTTTTTCTCTTATTTCTTATTATCCCGAGGTATCCTGTATTTACCCAACCCGAGGAGTTTCTATTACAGTATATAAATATGGGCAACAAGAAAGGGGGTCAGAAAGAAATGGAAACGGTAAAAAAATCTAAAGCTACATCCAAGTCTAGACAGGCATTAAGCCCAAGTGCAAGGTATGGCCTTTCAGAGACTGACCTGGCACAGACAGGTGAACAGAACAGACTCCCCAGGACCCTGCTCCGCTGCATCATCTCCTGTCGAGAGTGAAATTGGGAGCGAATGTGCAAGTGATGCAGGTCATGATAGCTCGCTGATTCCAGAAGATCACTTGAAACTGGAAATGGCCTTGCAGTCCAAGCTTTCATCTACTCCTCGCGAGCCGGAAGTATCGGCTGTAATAGGGATTGCCACTTCACCTGCGGAGCATAAAAGCCGAAACGATCTGTCCGAACTGAAGGTAATGATCACAACAATGGCCACAGCTATAAATGAGCTCAAGAAAGACATTCAGAAAAATATAAAGAAATAAATAAATGGTTTGCTCAAGACAAGTGTTCTCGCTTGTCTTGAGCAAACCATTTATTTATTTCTTTATATTTTTCTGAATGTCTTTCTTGAGCTCATTTATAGCTGTGGCCATTGTTGTGATCATTACAAATGAGAAGCTGCAGCTGGAGCTGCGGCAAGATAATAACGTGTATATAATCTCTTTAATGCAGCTTTTAAAGGTATGCTGGGAAAAACTGAGACACACATTCAGGAAAATGCATCTAAACTGAGAGCACTTGCCAATCAGCTGGAAGACATTAAGCAGACAATCACAACTTGAATTGAAACATTTGGCATCTACCGCTGATGGAAAAAGCAACAGCTGCGAATTCCGAATGCAAAAAACTCAGAGACAGACTTGTTGTTCTGGAAGATGGATGCAGAAGGAATAATATTAGAATCAAAGGTCTACCTGAGAATTGTGAAAGTCCAAACCCAGTGAAATTTGTAGCTGAACTATTCTCAAAAATAATTGGAGAGGACTTTATACTGAGATAGAATCAGCTTATAGCTTATGGGGATCAAATACCTCTAAACGTAGGACTTTTGTTGTGCGCTTCGAGAGATTACAATTTAAGCTTAATGTAATGTCACTTCTCAGACAGAAACAAGAGATTATATTTGAAAATAACATTCGTATTTTCCCTGATTTCTCACTCTCAACAGCTGCTAAATGTGATACTTTTTACAACATTAAACAGCGGTTATGGAAAGCCGATATAAGATATAGCCTCTTGTATCCTGCCAAATTGAGAGTGGATATTCAAGATAAGCAGTACATCTGTACCACTACGGAGGAAGCAGAAAAAGAGTTAAGAAAGCTGATCCCGACACTTTTTTTCAAATACAATTGTGAGTCGCATCCTGTCATGGCATGGCAAGAAGATATTACCTGCTGTCTGATCCGCTTGCAATGATACCGGTACCATAATTATACATCCTTTTCTCTTCTCGGCCACTTTCTGTTTATGTTTTAATTGCAATTACAGTATAAGCATATATGTGTATGTGTGGAAGAAATTAAATTAACATTTTTTTTTTACATTATAAAGGAGACTGTTTAACATCATACCCTTGGTTTATTGTTATTGTTATTATTGCATTAGGGTTTACTATGCTTAACACCATTCTATGGGAATATTAATATTTCAAGACTGTTGAAGATTATTTTTTATGCTTATGGTATTTAGATTTAATTGGCAATAGATATCTCAATTTTTAATTCCTCAAACGCTGCTGCTGGGGGCCTTGTTTTGTTTTGGACATGCTCTGTCCCTAAGTATGTTGTGAAGTGGGGTCCAGCCTCACGTGGGTAGGCAAAATGCTGCACTGGTTGGGGGATAAGGGGGAAAGAGAAAAACAGCACACTATATTTAATCTATCCTTTTAATCCTTATAATTATAATTACCAACATAACAATAGGCTGCATGGCAATAACTCCTGGGAAAATTGGAAATTAAGGTCAAAGCTGTCTCACTTCCCGTTAAGACTACAAAATGACATCAAAAATTCAGAATCAATGTCTCCATGATGGGACAGTTAACTTTGTTAGCTGAAATGTTAAAGGCCTGAATCATGAATTAAAGAGAAAGAAGTATTCTCTCACCTAACAGGTTTAAACGTTAAAATAGTATTTTTTACAGGAGACCCACTTATTAAGCAAGGATCAGTTCCGGCTGCAAAAAGACTCGACTGGCCAAATTTTCCATTCCAGCTTTACAAAGAAAACTAGAGGTGTGGGAATTCTTATACATAGAGCAGTCTCATTTGTGGTATCAGATGTAGTATCTGGTCCTGAAGGGAGATATGGCATTGTTATGGGCAATTTATTTAACTGTAAAGTGATTTTGATAAATGTTTATGTACCAAACGTTTATGATAGGGAATTCATGCAAAATGTATTTACATCCATTCCCAATGTGAACACTCAGCAAATTATAATAGCTGGGGACTTTAATTGTGTTTTAAATCCAGACTTAGATAGTTCACCTGTCACAGGGGTGATGACATCTAACACTGCAAAGACAATTGCACAGTTTGTAACTGACCACAACTTATTTGACCCCTGGAGGTTTCTAAACCCAAACTGAAGAACATATTCCTTACCTTACACCTTAAATCACTTCTTAAAACTGTTCTCACCTCTCCTCCAGCGTCCTTTGTTAATCTAAATGTGCATGAAAAGCTGCAAGTAGCCAGCTATTCCATCCCCCACCAACTTAGAACGGGCACAAACTTCTCCCAGCTCATGCCTTGATTGATTATTTGGGAGTGAAGTGGAGTTTTAGAGTGGAAATAATAGATCATTATTTGGAATACACGCATTTCACGTGTATTCTGTTTCTACAGTAATCCGTGTAAACAAATTTTTAAAACAGAAACGTTTTTCATATTGTAGTAGTAAATGACAAAGTCCTAAAAAATAAAGCAAGGTACAGTAGGCGGTTCATACGACAACTTGCGTGGTGTAATGCTAAGAACTGCTGATTTCCGATCCGTGCTATATAAAATCATCACATTCAAATATTAACAATTCCCACACACCCTTCCTACATTTACGACGTGTACTTGTTGCAGTGTACACATCTCTCTGTGCTATGGTTCCTATTACACTGAATGAGCACCTGACACTGTACTTTCTTCCCTATAGAAATAACATTCGAGCTATAGCATGTCTCCAAATAAATCACATTTGAGCTATAGCGTGTCTTTATGTGAAAACAGCAGTGGCAAATGGGGAGGGGGGGATCGTGAACGCGACTGAGAGAATGGAACTGAATTAAAAAAAAAAAAAAAGCCAACCTTTACAATTATCATGCATTTACACTGGCTCTTACAGACTGACTGAAATCAAATGTATGTTTTTATTCTAAAATAGTACAGTATATTCAATATTATTTGAAAATGAACAGCGTCAGATTGGGTTTGAATACATGCTGACGCTGTTACAGAAGGCGTCAAGCTTATTCAGTGCAGCAGTTTCAACGCACAGTACATGCAATATTATTTGAAAACGAACAGCGTCAGATCGGGCACATATTCAAACCCGATCTGACGCTGTTCGTTTTCAAATAACATTGCATTAGTGCGATGATGTTTTTACATATATTGTCTCTTTCATTCATGTTGCGGTTTGTAATCAGTGACCACGTGTTTTTTTTCCCCCGATCTTGCCAGTTCGCACATGTTGCTGTATGGTGGTGTTTCTTTTGTACTCCAGGATATGCAGAGGACAGAATAGTACAAAGCAGTAAGTTCAGCGCTATATGTAATCAGACAGACAGACAGGCAGAGAAGACACTAGATATATAAATAAACAGGGAAGCACTGTATAATAGATATATAAAAAACAGCTAAGAGAATAGATATATAGATAGATAGGAAGGAAAGGCACTATATGATAGGCAGACAGGGAAGCTCTTATATAATAATAAAATTACTGTTATTACTATATAGATAGACAGGGTGTTCAGGCAGGCAGAACGGCGAAGGTTAAAAATAAATAAATAAATTTTCTCCCCAGCATGGAATCAAACTCAGATCTCTTGAGGTACATCAAGTCTGCTGCACTCATGTTACCAGTACACCACGGAAGCTGTTGTAAAACTCTTGAACCTTTTATGAAAGTTCTGCTGCTTGCAGTTTGTTTTTATCGGCACATTTACAGGACAAAGGAGACTGGCGGAGAGGTGAGAACGGTTTTAAGAAGCGATTTAAGGTGGGACGGATCTACGAGTTTTTTCGTAGACTCTGGTAATTCTAGTGTTAATGCCCTCTGAACACTGTTGGGAAGGTGATAGTGTAGAGTCTTTTAAGATTCCTAAATTCTTCTCATAAGGTGTACAAGTCCCCTCCTGTCTACAAAAATTAACCAGGGATTACACCATGTATTCTGTAGGTGGAACAATTTTCCCTTAACATAAGCAACTTCCTCTACTTTCTCTCTGGTGATTTTCTTTTTCTTACTACATTTTCTCCCATTTATATATGGTCAGCTTCCCCCCTTTAGCTGTTAAAGGGCCTCTGAGCCAGGTGCTCCTTCCCAGGTAGCTTGGCTGTAAATAGCAACGAGACTAAGTGACTTTCTGTCATTACTTTAATTCAGACTCTATTATTAGCAGCAATGATGAAGAGGTACGAGGTATACTGAGAGACACTAAATACACATGACAACTGTTAAAACAGCAGACAGTTTATTTCAGAATGATCCAACACTGATCTGCTTTGGATGTGCCAACGTCAACTTTGCAAACGAGAGAGGCTGCAGAGAGTTGCTGAGAGCTTTTGGTTTTTCTGGGGTGTAAGAGTTCAATAAACAGACAGTTTATTTCAGAATGATCGAACACTGATCTGCTTTGGACGTGCTGATGTCAACTTTGCAAACAAGAGAAGCTGCTGAGAGTTTTTGGGGTTTGTGAGAGTTAATTAAAAAATACATTTTGCTTCGAAAAAAGTTGGCTTTTGTTTGCCGCTAAGGAACCATGCAGAAATTCTTAAAGCTTTTTTCCCTTTAGAAGGATTTTTTTTTGCCCACACAGGAGCAAAAGTAGCTGGGTGTTTAGTGTGTGCTTGTAAAAGTTACTTGTAATTATTGTTAATATCTGTATTTGAACTAGCATCAAGAAGGCAGGTTAGAAAGCAGCAGCAACTGATATCGGCATCTGTAAGAGCCAATCTTAGAAAGTTAAAGCTTTGAGTTAAATTCATATTAGCATTTGCTTAATTTGAACAGAATATAATTTTCTTTTATAGTCATAGATGATGGATATTAACTGTATGCAAGTTAATAAGAGATAAAATTTCCTTGCTATAACTGAGATACAATGTGCTATTCCTCAAGGCAGTTGAAGTCAAGTCAGATGTTAAATTCTCAGAGCTGAAGTCTATTTATCTGGGTGTGAGGTGTCCGGAGTTGTATAGGGTAAATAAAATATATCATTATTTGGAAAATATACATATTCTGTGTCAACAATGATCTGGGTAAATGTAGGATGTAAGGAAATATGAGGCAAGAAAAAAAACAAACTTTTTTCAAGTTACAGTAATAATGACAAAATGTTGACATGAAGACTGAATTCCAAATATCAAATAAACACTTTCATGAAAGGTATTACAAAACAAGTGTGCTTCTACTCAACAATATAACTAAAGTAAAAAATTCCTTCTATTTATATGTTGCTGTCAAGGAGTAAAAACCCAAGCCCAAATATCAATCAACACAAACTTGACATTTCTGCTTGACTGGTGCAGAAGTAAGAACTGCTGCCTAGAGGTTGCAGGGTCAAGTCTGAGTTCTTTCCATTTTCTGTAGTGAGGTGCTATTATTATTCCTATTACATAATAAAAACATACATTTGATTTGAGTCCGTAACACCCAGTGTAAATTTTGGCTACCTGTAAAAGATATTGCTAAAGGGATATAAGCAGACACATAAACACTGGTGAATCATGTCTTGGTATCTTGTTCTCACTTGAATTTTTTGTTATTGAGTTTTATTCTTGAATAAATGTTCTCTTGCTTCGTTACAGTTTTGTGAAAGTGTTTATTTTATATAACAGTTACCACTTGAATGATATGAAATCAGCCTCTGCCTCTCTCACGCATACACATATGAAAATGTCACTGTTTGAAAACACTATGTTATTTGAACATGAGTTGTCATTTGAACATATTTTATTTCCCCAATCTTGCCCATTCTCCCGTTATGGTGAGAATGCAGACAGGCTTCTTTGTTGGGTGCAAACACCATCAGCATGGCACTGCCAGATCTAAACAATACCATGGAGAATTGTTTGTTTACTAAAGTGACTTTAGCTTCAGGTGGAAGTTCCCATTATCCCATTATTATTTAGGTGCAAAGCAGAGTTGTGTTGCAGGGCAGCAGTCTATTAGTCAGCGAAAGTGACATGAAGAATTTGTCTGTTGCTACAGTTCTGCCTTTGTCCAGAAACGGCATCATGAGCTTTATTAACACAATCTCAGAAAGTCTTTCGCCCGTGAGATGACCGAGATCTTTTCCTAAATAAGGAGTGATATTGTACACGTGCTTTGTCTGCAAATGTGACACAATCCAAAACATTATGCCAAATTTGCCAAGCTTGTTTGAGATGTATTGCAAGAAAGGACAATGGACTCTGGTTGGAAACAGTTGCTCCTCAACAGTAATGTGTTGCGGGTTGTCCGTGATCACAGCAAATATGTTGTTTTACACATGATCTGCACGGGTGTCTTTGTTGCCAAAGGGCAAATGCTGCAGGATAGTCTGAAAGTGGTCACAGGTCATCGTATCTTTGATTTCTGGTGCAAAAAATAGTTCTCAGCAGACATCAACCACAGTACCAACTGTGCTCATCGCTGCTCTTGCGAAAAGAATGGAGATAAATTGAGAGAGGGAGAGGAAAGTCTGTTGTACCATGTGAAGGTGACTGAGATAATAAAACTGAATAAAAAACTGCTAACTTTTACAAGTAGCATTTACACCAAGTGTTAGAGACTCAAATCAAATGTATGTTTCTAT